>NC_090337.1:56563292-56863328 GCF_035084215.1 Heptranchias perlo
AGATGTTAAAACTTCTGATGAGATGTCAGCATGTTCAGGTTGACTATTTTGAAGAAGAGCAGAGAGTTCTCCCATGTGTCCTGGCCAGCATGCCTGCCTCAGCCAGCACCACTGAGCATAAATTGGCTGGTCATTAATCTCATTGCTGTTGTACAATCTTGCTATGTACAAAATGGTTGCTCCATTTGCCTACATAACACAGTGACTGCACTTCAAAATAATTCATGCAAAGGACTTTGGGATGTTTCATAGAGACGTGATAAGGTGCTATAAAAATGCAAGTCTTAATTTCTTAACCCTTCTTTCTTAGCTGCGAATAATTAATCTTGTAACTAAATCTATATTTCTTATAAGCGAATGAATAGTCCTGAACTTTCATTCTTCAATAATTTTTCACTTGTTTTCAGAAGGCTTTGGCAGTGCAAGTCCAGCTGGATAGTATTTTTTCAATATAGATCAACCGGACTAACAGCTTACTAAGAAACAAATAGTATTTATTATTCAGCAGCAAAGCAGCATTATTACAGGGTTTCATTCATTGTTTAGGCTGTGTTTAGTCTTTGATAGCACAGAGAGGGGAATGATTCAATCTACGTAAGGCTGTTTAGGTAAAAATTCAAAATATGTGACGTTATTTTAATGGCTTATAAAGAATTAATTCCTTGTCTCATAATGCACAAGCACAGCACATTGAGCCATTCCAAATGAATTAGCCTCTTCCAGAGATGGAGACTTTATCAGTGTGATTAATAACTTCTATTCTAAAGGTTGAGGGCTTGTTTTCCACTGGATTATATCAGTGTCTGTTTCTTTTTAGTTGGTACATAAATCAATGCCAATCTGACTGATGAATCACAGTATCTGAACACTCAGCAGCTGTTGTAAACATGGCACTGCTTGATTTCCATTAAGCGACATTTCCAGTCACATTTGCATGGCTTTTGGTCAAGTGAAGCTTTTCACAGAGCGCTGGAGAAGTGGGACCAATGGCACCTGCCGACTTCACAGTGGAGTTGAAGGGCACTGGGGATCTGAGGTCAAATTGAAAGAGTTCAGTTTGTATGAATTGGACCATTATAACCTCTCTAAAATATCCACTATGACTTTTGGAAAATTGCAGGCCCCCCCTCCCCCCCCATAAGTGTTAGGCTCCAGCTCCCATCATGAACAATCAGACAATCAGGCCTGACCCAAATAGATAGAGCCAGAAATAAAAACAGAAACATTCAACATTCAACATCCACATTCAACATATCATCCTCCGCCATTTCCGGCACCTCCAAACACATCTTCCCGTCCCCTCCCCTTTCAGCATTCTGAAGGGACCGTTCCCTCCACGACACCCTGGTCCACTCTTCCATCACCTCCAACACCCGCTCTCCTTCCCACAGCACCTTCCCGTGCGAACGCAGGAGATGCAGCACCTGCCCTTTCACCTCCTCCCTTCCCACCAACCAGGGCCCCAAATACTTCTTCCAGGTCAAACAGTGGTTTACTTGTACTTCTTTCAATTTAATATACTGTATTCGCTGCTCACAATTCTGTCTCCACTACACCGGGGAGACCAAACGCAGATTGGGTGATCGCTTTGCTGAACACCTCCGCTCAGTTCACAAGTGTGACCCTGACCGTCCGTCGCTTGCCATTTTAATTTCCCGACCCCACTCCCACTCTGACCTCTCCGTCCTCGACCTCTTACACTGTTCCAATGAAGCTCAACGGAAGCTCGAGGAACAGCACCTCATCTTTTGTTTAGGCACTTTACAACCTTCCAGACTCAACATTGATTTCAATAACTTCAGATCATAACCACTGCACCCATTTTTTCGGACAGCAAGTGCTGGTAATGGTTCTGCTGTTGCCGTTTACAGCTCTTCTAGACACATCTTTTGTTTCTTTACTTGTGCCGTTACCACCCTCCTTGCACCATAATCCCTTTTGTCATTTAATCACACTTGCCTTCTTCCCGATCAGAGACATTCCCTTTTGTTCTTTCCTCCCCTCCCCTTTCCTCACCCCCTCTTTCCCTGGCTCTGTACTTGCTTGAAAATTGTTTAATCCTCAACTCCTTCCAGTTCTGATGAAAGGTTATTGACCTGAAACATTGGGCCCGATATTAGCACCCGCTATCGGGTGCGTTCCTGGCAGGGGGGGTCCGAAAATCGGGGAATCCCGGAGCGGGTCAGGAGCCCGGCTCCAACCCGCCCATTTCCGGGTTCCCCACAGACGCGCCGACATGCGCGCGGAGCCCCCGCATGTGGGACTCCCGCAGGCAATTAAAGCCAGCGGGGTGCCACTTAACAGTATTTATCTTGCTATTTCAGATCGTTTACAGACCTGATTGACCTGTTATATTAGGAGGGGTGAGATTTTACTAACAACTGGGACTGTTTCCCGTACTGGGGGAAACACTCCCAGTTGAAATGGACGTGTTGCAGCCATCAGCCTGTGGCAGCTGCAAAAGTCCATTTGACAGTTGAGGGGGGGAGACCCTCACTCATTGCAGGAGGCCACTCTGTCACTTGGGCCTCCACCACTCTCCTCCTAACAATCAAATTCACCAACCTGCACACTTATCCCGGGGTCCAGAGACATGTACATCCCTTGCGGACCCCCTCAGATGTACATTTTCCGGATGGGGGCCGCTGTAGCTGCAGTCATGACCTCCTTGGAGGGCGAACAGCATCACCAGCCTCACCAGCCTTGCCGGCCACGCCGTCCCCTGACACGTGGAGCTCCACAACACAGTGATGTGACACCTCCACCTGCACAGCAGGAGGGAGGGCAAAGGCAGAGGGAGATGCGTCGCAGAGGGCACCACCCTCGACACAGGGTCCACACACTGAGGCTCAGCTTCCTGGACCTCTCTGAGCAGCAGTGCACACGGAGGCTCAGAGTCACTCAACATGTAGTCGTGGACATCTGCAGCCTCCTTCATGCCGAGCTGCTCTCAGCTGTCGCTGTCGCTGTCAAAGTCGCCACTGCCCTCAACAACTTCTCCTCTGCATCCTTCCAGGGTGCCACCGGGGACATCGCCGACGTCTCTCAGTCATCTGCACAAAAGAGCCCTGCAAATACACCTACACCCACTCTGCAGTGACACAATGGGTGGCATCAGGTGTGGGTCTTCATTGTGATCCTCAGGAAAGGGCATTATTGCACAAACCAGACAGGATTCGCAAAAACGTGGCAGTAGTGGTGCCAATATAATATATAATGTGAGTTGGTCAGAAATTAAATATAAGTAAAAACCATGACAAACCCTCAAACACCCTTGTGCATCCCCTTCATGCTCACAACACGTTTGCCTTACGCTGCCTACTGCACATATGTGATGCATGCCCTGTGGCTGCAGCACAGGTAGTGGCAGGTTGAGTGAGGATGACCGTGAAAGAGATGCATGAGAGGGTGAGTATGAGATAGAGCCATGAGATTGTATGAGGATTGGGTTGAGTGGTAGTGGCGGGATGAGTACTGGCAAGGTGAGTAGGTGCAGGTAAGATGAGGATGAGCTTTGAGTGGGTGTGAGGGGTGATGTGACAGAGTAGTGTTGGCAGTGCAGAAGGAGATGTGGGGTGGGGCGGTGATGTGGCAGACGGAGTGTAGGGGAACGAGTAAGTGTACTCACTTTGGCTGACCTACTTAGGACATTGCAGCGCCTCCTGCACTGTATGCAGGTGGGCGATATGTTGGTGGTGCTGGTGACCTCCTCTGCCACCTTGAGCCAGGCCTTCTTGGTGGCAGAGGCAGGCGGCTTCCTCCCGCCCGCCGGGGGCAAGATCTCTGTCCTCCCCCTCATCCTCACCCCATCCAATAAGAGCTGGAGTGAGGCATCATTAAACCTGGGAGCGGCCTTCCCCCTGGGCTGCTCCATGCTGTAATTTTTCCTATTTGTTGCAGCCTGACTTGCTGAGTATTTCCAGCATTTTCCGTTTTTATTTCAGATTTCCAGCATCTGCAGTATTTTGCTTTAGATAGAGCCAGAGATTTATTACCTTTGACTTTGCAGATCAATGAATTTGTCACTTGATCTGATGATTGTTGGCAAATGACCTCTGGTAAATAGCATGACAAGGCAGCCTTCTGCCCAGTCAAAATTTAATACATTGAGAGTGATTTCTTTCCCTCTCCCCCAACCCAACCAAAAAACCCATTCTGCTACAACTCCAGCTCCAATATTTTCAAGTACTTTTAATAATTTCCTATGAGGAAAGGAGTATTACTTTAATGGTTATGTTGATGTTTTGAGCATTACGCACAATTCAAATCGGTATAAAGAATAAAAAAAGAAACGAGAAAGGGGTTAAGCTCCTTGCGTTTTCAAAGGGTTTCCCAACTCGGAGTACAAAAACAAGAAACACTTTCTCCTACATTTCATGGAGCCGTGCTCTCTGATAATGGGCTGCTTCTCAGTTGTAGTCTGTTTTTGTTCTGTTTGTTAGCAATCTGAAGAATTTTGGGTTAAAATCCGACCAAACCTGCTCTTTTAAAGCCACCATCTATCCGCCACATAAATCATACACTCACTTATTTTTCCCCCACCCACCCCTACTCAAGTCAGGAGGTGAGGCAATATGACCTATGGACTGATCTGTAGCTCAGATATTCTACAAAACTGAAAATGTGGAACCGGGTAAAATTCTTTTAGGTTTCTTAGTGAAGTAATATTTAAAGTGCTGCATATGAAAATATTTATTCATTTAAAAAAAAATATTCTGGTATAGAAACTTTTCCTGTGTGCATTCAGCAGCAGACTCATCCAGGAGATTTTGATCCCCATCTCAGGACTGCAGTCTGGTGTGTGTAGATTGTACCATTAATTCTTGATGCATTTGCTTGCTAGATAATTCTGTGGTGGCAGGGCTAGCCCATTATTTAAAACTAACAGGGTTCTAGTTTTAATTGAGTACTTTCACTTCTGTCACGAGTCCTGAGATAGTTCCACCTTCATAGCTTCAAAAGAAATCACCTACATGCAAGTCCTACAGATTGTGGAGAGAAAATATCAGCTTTATGCTCCCACTGGGCCACATTTGAAGTTCTGGCCACCACACTACAAAAAGGATGGACCAGCATTGGACAGAATGCAAAGAAGAACAACCAGGACAATTTGAATTTGAAAGGAGGTGATCCTTGAGGAAAGAAGAGCTCAATGTCTACCGTAGAGAAAGGAGGCAGAGGGGGGACCTTGTTGAGGTATTTTAAACACTAATTTATGGTAGGACCAGAGGTCAAAAATAAAATTAGTAAAACTAGAAAAAATAAATTTGGAATAGATTCTGGAAGGAATTCTTTCACACAAAGGATGATCAATGTTCAGAATAATTTTCCATTCTTTAGGGGCATTCAAAAAACCATTGGATGCTGCTGGAAATGTTCGAGTCCTAGAAGTTTTTCCTATGATCTTAAATGAACAGGACTGAGCACACACTCATGGAGAAACAAACCTGGTAGATTTTCCCTCTCCATTATTTCTAATGAAATTGCCTGTATAACAACCACAATCAAGACTTTCCTTCAAATACTGAACAAAGAAAATCTTTTCCTTCACCCACCCATCCCCCCATGCCTTAATAATCAAATTGATCTTTGTCCATATTAAAGTGACATTGATTCCAACAGTGTATTCTCTGAAATAAATACTCTCCTATTCACATTAACTGAAGATCTCCACAAGGATACTTCTGTTTCCGTCACTATTTGTGGAATATTGTATTTCCGCACCAACAAGATTTAGTTTCCACATCTGTCATCTCATGAGTGTCATCAAGGAACTATCATTTCATGAATTTCACTGGCATATTGGAAGCACGCTACACTTATAAAGCACTTTCCATGGAGAAGATAAGGTCAAACAGAACACTCTAAATGGGTTACTGATCTTAAAGGCAAAAAATTAAAGCATTTGTCCCAGTCAGTACTGTTCATGTCATGGATCTGGAATGAATGGGGTGGTGGGGGGTGGGGGGAGGAGGTGAGGGGGGAGATGTATTTATACTGTTCATCCTAATTCCATAGGATAACTCTGTTCACAGTCTCTGCATTCTAAATCTGTCATCGCAAATGACCCTGCTATTGGAAGCCTGCATAGTTACTGGGGATGAGTTGGGGGCATTGTAGAAACCAATATGGGATCAATCAATGCATCCAGGTGAACATTGGGTTTACTTTGGTGGAGTCCACTAGGTTAAGAGAAATATCTCATGCCCAGAGCTATCCTGCAGTACATCAATTTAACAACTTTCATGAACACAACACAATCCCAATGTCATCAATGTCAGCTCATAGCATTTCCTTATGTTAGGGATTGTATAGTTTAAACAAAATGCTCCAGTAAATCAAAAGCACAATACTGCGGATGCTGAAAATCTGAAATAGAAACAGAAAATGCTGGAAATACTCAGCAAGTGAGGCAGCATCTGTGGAGAAAGAAACAGAGTTAACGTTTCAGGTTGAAGACTCTTCGTCAGAACTGGCGAAGTAATGCTTCAGTAAATGTTTTGTATAAAATATAAGAAAGGATAAATTAAGAGGTTTGTGAGCATCAAATTTGTTGGACATTTTTGGAAGTTACCATTTATGCACCTCGAATACTGATTGTCCCCGAGGACCTTTGGTAACACGGGCAGTTTCAACCCATCTCATGATGGGTTACAAAGGATAGAATGTGTGTGGGAACAAAAGAGCTGTAGTACAGAAGAGGGGGTGCTCCTTTGAATTCTGGGTTTAAGCATTTCAGGGGTGCATTCACGCTCCCAGTTTATCTTGTTATTTTGGGCTGCGCAACAGTACTAAACTGTGAGCGTACACCTGAATTCAGGGACCGACCTGAGAAATGTGGAGTGAGAGTCCTTGGAGGGGAATGTAAATGCAGTGAGGTTCTCAAACTGTTATACACCTGGGCTCTTTGTAAATCCACATAACCTCAGTTTAGATGTTTAACGAGTGGGGAATCTTCTGTTCTTGCTTTCTAAACATTTACATTTTTAGCTGCTGGGAGAGAGATCTGCCCACAGCTGTATCCAGTTAGCACACAGATCTGGCTTGGGCAAGACTCTTATATTTCCACCCAGGCAATGTGAACGCAGCACTGTCTGGATAGAACCAAACTCCAGGCTGGTAGCTCAGTATAAGTTTAATTCTTTTTTAAGTATTTGTCATCTGCACAGGGTGCAAAGTATTTTGGTTCGAGACTTTGTTTCTTTTGAGGGGAAGTATGGTGGTAAGAGGAAATGGAAAGATCACCATGGGCAAATAGAGCATTTTTTCAGCCAGCGATGCATTGTGCAATCAAGATAAACCTAGATGCAGAGTAAAGCTCTCTCAACTCTCCATCAAAAATGTGCCTCAGCTTCATACTCAGAAGAGACCCCTTTTCTGCACTAATTTGAACTTCTCATCTCCAGTATCAATCATTCTATTGATCTCAGGAGGAAGAATCTTGAGGAAGATTGCCAAATGTGGGTAGGTCTAAGCTGTGGACTCGTGCATATTACAAACTGGGTTTAGACTGGACAAAATTATTTCAACTTGGACCCTTGCAGTCAGAATTTAAAGTGGGCTGGAATGGTCTGGAATTGTCTATCAGTTCTTAATATGCTAGCAGGACCGCAACAGTTAGCTAGGAAAGGACCTGCAGTACAGATAAAGAACATAGGTGGATGTGTTGGTTTGATCAGCAAGGCTGGTGCAGAATTGCCAGCTCACGATTACGATCGTGAGACTGGCCCACAATTCCACTATTGCAGCTCATGGCATGCACATTGTTCAATGTACACCAGCTGCCGTTCAACTCTGCAGTGTATCACATGGTATAGCCGGTAGGTCGTTAGCACCTGGTCTCTCACTCTCATTCTATGTAGGTGTGTAGTGTGGAGAAACAAAAAATACATTGCCCCAAAAGTCCATAGCGTTCCATTGGTCTCCCGCCTTAACTCCGGTGGAAAACGATGCGGAAAACGGCAGAGATCCAGTTGTGCAAGATGTCCACAATTTCTGGGATTTTGGGGCCTGTCTTGTAATAGGCAAAACTTCTCCCCTGCCCTTTCAAGGCAGATGTCATCAGTGGAGGCTGGTACGCCCAATCAGTTGCGGCACACTGGCCTTCAATTGAGCAGAAGTGGGCTCCATCGGGCGGAGGGAGGGGTGTGGGCAAGCAGCCAAGGATTGGACCAATTTTTAAAAGATCTATCTTGATTGACCCCCTTACACAGGGAATGAAAGGGGATATCGCTGGGAGCCGGGGTGGGGGGGGGAGGGATCTGCATAACCCCACCCCCTCAATGACGGGCAGGCGTCGGATTTCCTGGTTGCATGGGGGCAAGTGAATGCTGGAGGTGTGCCTGCTTGTGTCTGGCCGAACCATGCAAATTGGGAGGCGGGTCCCAATGACCCAGCGAACACGTGTGGAGTCGGCAGTATCACGCCCCATGGATTTTCGCGACTTTAAAAATATAAATCAGTGATGTCCTATCATTCTGTCATACCTCTGTTGGTCTTTCTGTTGTTCTCTTACACTTTCCTATCTCCCCTCCAATCTCTTGTATACCTGTAGTGTTCAGTTTTAAATTATTTATGTTACAGAAATCTTGCATGTTTGAAAAATACATCTCCATGACACTCTTTTATTCTTTTTATGCTGAGGTCTGAGACTCTTTTGAGTATACTCACTTATATGTCACTTATAGATCAATTCATTTAAATGAGGGAATCTCTAATTTTTTTCATTGAACTTAATTCAGAATTATATTTCTTCACAATGAACTTTATTAATTAATTTAAATTAGGCAAAGATTACAGGGCGGGGTTATGAGAAAGGGGTCGAAGATTAGCCACTGCAGCTTGTCAGAAAGATACAACTTTCCTCCCATCAGTCTAGGATGGATTTGAGCACAGGTACCAGAGATGCAGAAGCCATCTGCTAAGACACTGCATCACCCAATTCCAGCACCTGTTATTTTTATAAAGTACTGCAATGTTAACATGCTGTGTAACTAAATACAGTGGTCTCTCAGTTAGACAGTAACTCATGGCTTTACGGTAACTGGGGAATTTTCATTGTAGTTATTTTTAGGATTGATTCTATTGGTAATCTTTCTTGGTTGTAAGAAACCCATGTTCACTGAATGGATCATCCTTCGAAGTTTGTGTTATAAAGTGTATGAATACAGTTTTTTTTCACAAGCCACTTCTGGATTTTCAAAGTAAGCTGCCTGCTGTATTTATGTTACCACAAACATTAAACCCAAGTGTCCTCTGTACTTTCAGCAGGTAGCTTGTTTTCCATTATAGATTAATTAGAAAATTAATTAGCATAACATTTGGAGTTTTCTGCACCTTTGTGTCTGTATGATTAGGAACACAGGATACGAGTAGGCCATTCAGCCCCTCATGGCTGATCTGTATCTTAAGTCCATCTACCCACCTTGATTCTGTATCTTTTAATACACTTGCCTAACAAAAATCTATCAATCTCCTTTACGAAATTATGAAAATTTGAGATTGAGCTAAGGCTGTTAGCCACTTTAAAAACAATATAAGCCGTGGTTGGTTAAAGGGAGTGAGAGGGTTGGTAAGCTCCACAAAGCAAGTTTACAAAATACTTTTCAAGCTTAGCTTCCACTGTGTCCAATTTCACTTGCAGAGAATGTATTAATAGATTACCAAGTGATGAATAGTGAGTCTTGGCAAGATATGTATTCAAACCTTGAAGCTGTTATTATTCCATAGCAACTGTGTAATCCTTTGAGAGCAGATTCATTTTCTGTGTAACAACAGGCTTTTCAAACAGGTAAAGTTATTTATGGTGAAATCCACAGTGGTTTAGTTCAAGGACTGGTGGCCAGTGTTTTCTGAGCTGCATAAATAATCATGAGGATTTAGGAAGTACCAATATAATGGATTTCATTTGTTGTGTGCATTGGGCCCATTTTACGAGAGTTACAGATCAACAGAGGTATTTGTAACTTCTAATTTTGTCTCAATTGTTTCTTGAGTAGTTTTGGTAGCTGTGATTTACTTTCCATTGCACAGTTATGGAAACTTCTAGAGTTGAAGAGGAGAGGTCGCTTGCTACTGTTTTTTTTTATAAATCAAAAGTGTTATTTTTGTCCAACAGTTGCATCTTCTCTCCCCTCTTCCCATAATGATTTCAATGAATCACAATATACTCAGTAGTTTTACTGCTCCATTGCCCTTCGTTACTGCTTTATAAAACACCCAACTTTAAGACTGTGGCCCCAGTTTTAACTCCCCCTGCTTGGCGGAACCCAGATGGGCAGTTAAATTGAGGGGAACGACTTACCCTCTCCAATCCCGCTGACTTCCCAACTTTTGATCAGGCAAGCAGGACACTCCAAAGCTGGTGGAGTCCTCTTTAAATATGCAGATCGGGGCCCGATGATGTCATCCTCCTCCCCCGATTGCCTTTGTCTCCTGACCCCCCACCCAACCACCTCTTACCTGACTGCCGGGAACTGATCCCGTGGGACCCCAGCTGTGGCCTCCTGCCTGCGATCTTCCGGTCCGGCCCGCCGGCCAGGTAATGCACCTGCTGCGTTCGGGCGGGACTCCAATGAAAGTTATAATAATGAGGTCCGGCCGTTAAGATTGGCCGAGGCTCCGCGTCCCGGACTCCCCGGGTGTCCCGCCCGCTTCGGAACTCGGGCGAACCATACCACCCCCCGCCACCACCTCTAAAATTGGGGCCTGTATCTCTGAGAACTGCTTTTGTTGGGTGTTTGATTAATATTTGTAGGGGTAGATTTCCGTCTTCACCAGCTGGAGGGTAGCTTGGCAGGGTGGATTGCCCAGCCTTTATACAGCCTGCCCGTTTTTCATCCCATTGAAATAAATGGAATGAAATCAGTAGAGGGAAAATCAGCGGGGCTATATAAAGGACAGGGAATCTGCTCTGACCGCCAGACCAACACCCAGGTGGTGAAGACAGAAATCTATCCCATACTTAAACTACAAAGAATATAATATTCCCAGATGCTTGTCTGTTTAATCTGTGTATTATATAAATGTCATTACATGCATGTGGTACTGTTGGCTTTGCTTAGAAATAACTTAGGACAGCTTTCATTTTATTTGAAACATTTGCAGAAGAAATAACGGATTAGGGGTCGGAGTCTTTCATCATTCAGTGTCTGCAGACGTGTGCCTGTGATGATATGGTATAATTACGCTCGCTGTGGTAAACCTGAAAAACATACCCTTCACAGTAGATGGTTACAGCAGTGTAGTGGTTATGTTATTGGACTAGTTAATCCAGTAAAACATGAGTTCAAATCCTACCATTGTAGTATGAGAATTGAATTCAGTTTTTAAAAAGCTGGTATCAGTAAAAAGTGACCATGAAGCTGTTGAATTGTTGCAAAAATGTTCACTAATGTTCTTTTGGGAAGGAAACCTGCCATTCTTGCCTGGTCTGGCCTATATGTGACTCCTGTGTGGTTGACTTTTAACTGCCCTCTGAAGTGGCTGAGCAAACGACTCAGTCGTGTCAAACTGCTAGGCAATTAAGGGATGGGCAATAAATGCCGGTCTTGCCAGCGACGCCCACATCCTGAGAATGAATGGAAAAAAAACATGCTTCCTGTATTAAATATGTGAACATTAAAATGCCTGTTGTATAATGAGATTAGTTAGGCTGCTGCACTGTCAATGGGAAAATTTAAACAATGTGGGCACAGAATTTCCTGGAGACTTGGGCCATTGGAATGATAGCAGCATTTGGAGAGGGATGGGACAGTATGGAGGGGGAAAATGTCAGAAAATATTGCCACCCAATTCTAGAATGATCTACTGCTCTTTCATTTAGAATTAAGGCCAAGCTGTTTTGACCTAAAACAAAATATTTTTCTTCCTCCTCTAATTTTCTCACTTCCTCTCTGCAGGGTGTTGGAATAGAGGGCATAAACACAGAATGCCCATGATAACTTTCCCAATTGGCCAATCTTCATTTGTGAATCTAGACAGGAAAGAATCAGCAGTCTATTTGATTGTGGAAGCATCACAACTTAAATTAATCTTATCCTCTCCTAACATCCACACATTTGGCAACCCTGGTTGATTCTCTACATCCAAGCCCAGGAACACTGAGGCCAATTATAGTGCCACCATTATAGCCTCGGCTGAGATCAGTTAACTGGGCACAGACCAAGAATTGAACCTTCCTGTGCTGTATGTCAGTGTTATATCAGTTGGCCCAGATGCCTACTGAGGCATCGGGGAGCCAACTGATTTCTTAAAGGTACAACCACGTTTATAGATATTTAGGCAATCTCCATGATATTCCATGACAACACCCATCACTGTGTTTACCTGGCACAGCCAGGTGACGTCTGGAGTCCAGACTGGTTGAATTTTAATAAATCTAAACTGATTCCAAGTCTACAGATTCAGAAATGGCCTTGGGTTCATTGATTCTGACGCTATCATGCGATGTTATGTGCCAAAAGCAACACAATAAAAAGCAAACACATCGGTTCAAAGAACCAAATTTAAACTGAAGGGGAGAAATCACATGGGGGCTGCAGAAATTTGATTATCAGCACAAAGGATTAATAAGAGCAAACAAATGTATTTTACTTTCAGCATGCACACCGTGTCTGATCAACAACAGAGTTGGTCCTCACCTACATAGTGTGAGCAAATCAATTTGTATTTATCACTGGGTGGAATTATGTATTGCAAACTGGCACTTAGTGTCAGCCATGGCTCAGTAGTAGTACTCTCGCCTCTAAGTTGGAAGACTTGTAGGTTCAAGTCCCACTCCCGAGAATTGAGAACATAATCCAGGCTGACACTCCAGTGCAGTGCTGAGGGAGTGCTGCACTGTTGGAAGTGCTGTCTTTTGGATGAGGCGTGAAGCCGAGGCCCTGTCTGACCCTTGCAGGTGGACGTAAAAGATCTCACGGCACTATTCGAAGAAGAGCAGAGGAGTTCTCCCGGTGTCGTGGCCAATATTTATCCCTCAAACAACACCTAAGGAACAGATTATCTAGTCAGTATCTCATTGCTATTTGTGGGAGCTTGCTGTGCGCAAATTGGCTGCTGCGTTTCCTACATTACAACAGTGACTACACTTCAAAAGTTCTCTATTGGTTGTTAAGGGCTTTGGGGCATCCTGAGGTTGTAAAAGGCACTATATAAATGCAAGTCTTTCTTTATATACACATATATATATATATATATATATATCCCAACATGGCATATTATATTGTTTCACCATGGCCTGGCTTCATAGATCACAACAAGACATTCTAGATCACAACATGTTGAGGAAGGTGTTAAAATTCTTACCTTGCACAGAAGTATAAGGGCCCAATCTATGAGGTAGGCTGCCAGGCTCATTTTTGCTTTCATGTAGCGGTCAGGTAAACAGGACAGGTACATCCGGTACAGGTCAGGCTCAGCACTGGGTGACTCCACAGATTCAGGCGTTTCACGATTGCCTCCATTCAAAAGATGCTGTCCGGAGCCTGCCTCCATTTCGATCCGAGATATTTCCTTTCGTATGCAGAACAATCGCCAATTATCCTTCCTTTTAGCCTTTAGGACATTGGTGTACTCTCTCTCTTCAGAGACAAAAGCTCTTGAGTTCAACATAAATTAGCATCTGCAGAACTTTTTCTCTAATGAAAATTCAGCAGCATAATTCAGGTCTCTGCAGGAACCAGTTTGAATTGAAAACAAGAATTTAGTATCTATTTTAAACAGTCTGATGTATCCTCTGCCACAGACAGACTGCCTCTAGATAAATATAGTCATAGTTTAGCACTCTGCAAATCAGGAATAGCAATCCCATTATTAGAAGAGGGGGAGTCATTCTTTTCATGCAAAGTTTTTGAAGCAATGTGTACAGTGGTTAATCACTGAGGAAGCAAATCACAGCGTAACAGGAGAGGCAAACATATCCCGAGCCTTGTAAACCTAATGTCAGTCCCACACTGCCTCCTATAACTTTAAACATGAATACATTCACTTGACAAGGAAAGTTAGTCTCCTCGGTAAAGTTTGTATAGGTCGGTGATCAAACCATCTGCCTCGTTTTTCAAGCTTCAGAGTGAGCTGCTGATAGAAATGAAACAAGCAATTCCAAGTTTGGGGTACTAGCCAGACATGTAGTGACTCCTGCAGGCAGCATACTGCTGCTCAGTTTCGCAACTGAAAAAAAACACTTTTATTTTTTCACAGAGGTTGATCTCATCTTGAACAGAGACCCCCCACTTATGTAAGTTACCTCCGGATGATTAGAAATCAGTTGGTTAGTTAGTCACTGACTGGTAAGTGATTAATTGCCTTGTCTTTTTTCTCCTCTCCTCTGCCTTTGTGTGCTTTGAAGTCTCTCGCTTTCCGTGACTGTGCTGGCTCTTCTTTTCAGCAGAATTCAACTTAACTGAAAAGCCTGCAAGTTACTCTAAATTCGCCTCAGGAACTCTGGGAATACCACGCACGTAGCAACAGACCCCCCTCATTCCCTGCACTGGAGACTTTTTGTCTTAGTCGAACAGCTTTTGAGATTCCAGTTCTTGCACTAACGCCAGTCTTGTTCCACTTGTTCAGAATCTTGCAATACGCCTCAAAGACAAATATTATCCACTTTGCTATTAATTTACTGGCCCTGTTTCAACCTTTGCAGAAAAAAGGAAAAGAGAGAGAGAGATCTCACTCTTGAGTCTGTATCATGCAGAGCAGACACTCTGTGTCGAAACAAAAGGGGCTCCTCCCTCCAGATTACACAAATCTGTTGAAATCAATAGCACTTTGCTTTCATCTTATTAGTGCACCCATGTATTTTAAAAGTTCAGCCCTGTCTTCCAGAGTGTTATTTAGGTTTTACTGGGTTCTCTGCATCTGTAACAGGTCATCAGTAACAGCTGCAGTGGAGGGGGATGGGCATGGCACTCCAGCACCTTAACCCCATGAGGTCTACACAGTGGCTTTTTTTGAACTGTGCACAATACAGATTCCACAGTACAAGCATTCTTTCCTGCTCTTTAATAGTGACTGATGGGCTTTGTTCTTATTAAGCACTTCTCTGCAATAGGCACAGTGATACAAAGCCCCGGATTTTGAAGGCACAAGCTGTTTTGGCCCACAGTGTATTAGTCATGAATGTCACAAATCATTCCTTTGTTATACCCTTAAATGACGACAGCCCCATTTAGTGCTAAATCGACTCTTTGACTGCTGGGTTTCCTGAGAATGCAGTTGCATTATTACAAATTGTGAGCACAGACCTGTTGCACTACATATCTCATGGGGTACAGGTAACCTACAATTTGGAGACAGGTTATTGATTACTGTGGAAGCCTGCAGTGAAATTATACAGTTTGTCCAATACAGTGAAGTGGAATCTAGGCCAATTGTAACCATTGAAATGATTACACACTTGGAATTCTGAATAACTTCAACTTTAGCTGACACCAACTTGTCAAACTCAAAGCGAGATCCAACACAATAAAGATGTGAGGCCAGTGTCAACAGTACAAGTGGAAACTTCTCTCTGCTCAAAAGTCTTTTGCCTTTAATCATACTTCAGTGCCCAAGCCTAGACTGATCTCACCTTCAATGAAGAAAAGTGGAAGAATGGAGCAGAAACATTCTGACAAGAGACCCCCGGGATGTGCAGTAGTTGGGTGGGAAGTGGGACGTCACAGCAATCACACTTTGGGGGAAGGAAGAGGGATGCCTGAATCTCAGCTCTTCAGTGCAGCAGGTGGTTATTTTCCATTAACTTGCAATGCAGATTTTTTTTCAAAATTGAACAGCGACCAGTTGGTTTGTATTTTTTTTATTCGTTCATGGGATGTGGGCGTCGCTGGCGAGGCCGGCATTTATTGCCCATCCCTAATTGCCCTTGAGAAGGTGGTGGTGAGCCGCCTTCTTGAACCGCTGCACTCCGTATGGTAACGGTTCTCCCACAGTGCTGTTAAGAAGGGAGTTCCAGGATTTTAACCCAGCGACGATGAAAGAACGGCGATATATTTCCAAGTCGGGATGGTGTGTGACTTGGAGGGGAACGTGCAGGTGGTGTTGTTCCCATGTGCCTGCTGCTCTTGTCCTTCTAGGTGGTAGAGGTCGCGGGTTTGGGAGGTGCTGTCGAAGAAGCCTTGGCGAGTTGCTGCAGTGCATCCTGTGGATGGTACACACTGCAGCCACAATGCGCCGGTGGTGAAGGGAGTGAATGTTTAGGGTGGTGGATGGGGTGCCAATCAAGCGGGCTGCTTTGTCCTGGATGGTGTCAAGCTTCTTGTGTGTTATTGGAGTTGCACTCATCCAGGCAAGTGGAGAGTATTCCATCACATTCCTGACTTGTGCCTTGTAGATGGTGGAAAGGCTTTGGGGAGTCAGGAGGTGAGTCACTCACCAAAGAATACCCAGCCTCTGACCTGCTCTTGTAGCCACAGTATTTATATGGCTGGACAAGTTAAGTTTCTGGTCAATGGTGACCCCCAGGATGTTGATGGTGGGGGATTCGGCGATGGTAATGCCGTTGAATGTCAAGGGGAGGTGGTTAGACTCTCTCTTGTTGGAGATAGTCATTGCCTGGCACTTGTCTGGCGCAAATGTTACTTGCCACTTATGAGCCCAAGCCTGGATGTTGTCCAGGTCTTGCTGCATGCGGGCTCAGACTGCTTCATTGTTTGAGGGGTTGCGAATGGAACTGAACACTGTGCAACTATCAGCGAACGTCCCCATTTCTGACCTTATGATGGAGGGAAGGTCATTGATGAAGCAGCTGAAGATGGTTGGGCCTAGGACACTGCCCTGAGGAACTCTTGCAGCAATGTCCTGGGGCTGAAATGATTGGCCTCCAACAACCACTACCATCTTCCTTTGTGCCAGGTGTGACTCCAGCCACTGGAGAGTTTTCCCCCTGATTCCCATTGACTTCAATTTTACTAGGGCTCCTTGGTGCTGCAATCGGTCAAATGCTGCCTTGATGTCAAGGGCAGTCACTCTCACCTCACCTCTGGAATTCATCTCTTTTGTCCATGTTTGGACCATGGCTGTAATGAGGTCTGGAGCCGAGTGGTCCTGGCAGAACCCAAACTGAGCATCAGTGAGCAGGTTATTGGTGAGTAAGTGCCGCTTGATAGCACTGTCGACGACACCTTCCATCACTTTGCTGATGATTGAGAGTAGACTGATGGAGCGGTAATTGGCCGGATTGGATTTGTCCTGCTTTTTGTGGACAGGACATACCTGGGCAATTTTCCACATTGTCGGGTAGATGCCGGTGTTGTAGCTGTACTGGAACAGCTTGGCTAGAGGCGTGGCCAGTTCTGGAGCACAAGTCTTCAGCACTACAGCCGGGATGTTGTCAGGGCCCATAGCCTTTGCTGTATCCAGTGTACTCAGCCGTTTCTTGATATCATGTGGAGTGAATCGAAATGGCTGAAGACTGGCTTCTGTGATGGTATGTGTGTGTCTGTGATAGGACAACAAATTCTTGAGTTTCCTTCATAACCTACAAGACTTGGGAGTCTCTAAACAGCTTTACAGTTACTCTTTAATCAGCTGATAGGTCCTGTGGCAAAAGCCCATCCTATCAGGTGACACTTCCATTGGCTAGCCCTTCTCAGTGTGCAACAAACATGCACACCTGAAATTTGCACAGGGATGTGAAGCAAGTAAATGACTGCTATTTTTCAATTATTTCAGTCCTTTTTTTTTGCTAAGTGAATTTTACTCCCCTCCCTTGCCCCTGGAGCTGGCCATAATGTTGCTGGATGCTTTGAGGTGTGTGAGATCGGACTGGATAACGTATCCTCGTAAATTCATGATGGCCAGTGAACTTTTCATGTAGGAGCTGCAATACTTTTCCTGTGCATCCTACCACTCCTTGTCCCAGTGCGTTGGTGTCCTCCCGATGTGCTACAAAATGAAATGTTCAATTTCTATTCATTTCTATTGAATAAAGTCAAAGAGAACCTAATGCTACATATGTCTGTGACAGAGGCCGCTGGGAAATATCATCACACATTTGGACAATCCAATCCATGAAGGTACAAGGATTGCACTGTGACATAGTGCACTGGAAAAATAGGACACGGGCTTGTGCTTGTGATTCCCACACAAAGTTCCCCATTTCAACTTTATTACTGTGGGGAGGTGGGAACCAAAGGCTGGATACTGTCCCACAGGATGGCAGCAAAGCTCGAAGGAAAAGTAACGGCGTGCTGCCATCAAGCACCTACTTGTGGCCGGTTAACGAGCAGCATTGGTTGAGTCTCAGTAAAGGTCTTTGGCCTGTCGTCTTGGCCAGGGAAGATGGAAGATGGAAGGTGTGAGGAGACCACAGGAGGGGATACTGAATTTACCTTAATTGAAGAGCTGTCCCAACATCAGGAATTTGAGGTTGCAGTAAGCAATAGCTAATTGTTTTCAAATTTGAGGAGCACAAGTCACAGAACTTGCCTGGGGGAGGATGAATCATTTGTAAGGTGATTTGTTTAGAAGGTATAGTGATCGATTGTCAGCGGCACACATTATGTACACTAGCGCCACTGTCCTCGGCCCAGTTCAAGGTATCTGTGATATACATGCAGACAAAGCACGTACATTCTGTGTACAAGGTATCTGTGATATACATGCAGACAAAGCACGTACATTCTGTGTACAAGGTATCTGGCATACATTCAGACAATGCACATGCATTCTGTGTACAAGGTATCTGTGGTATACATGGAGAATTTGGGCCTGAATTTGTGTCAAAATAATGGCGAGGTTAATGGCGTCGCCGTTATTTATGGGTAAATGGTACAGCAACTTCAGGCGAGGAGCAGATGCGTGGTTAAACGTGAATATCCAAAAGTTGCTGTCCGAGTAGCTCCCTCCACCGTTGGTTTGTGAAAATGACATCTCGCCCTTACCCTCCCTGTTTCTCTTAGGAATTTGCTGTATTTGCCCATTAATTGTCCATTAAACTCGCCACAGAAAGTTAAGTCTTGTCATTACAAGCGTAAGTACCCTTTTGTCGATGTGATAAGCGTTAATGATTACCAATCAACCTCTCTGGCATTAAAAATTAACTATTACAAATGTGGAGTCTCATTCCTTCAGGTTTTGAATTTTTAGGGGAGATTTTAAAAATGTCAAATTTTAAATTTAATTTTTTTTCTTACTTTTCCTTTCTCTCTTTTTTTCTCTCTTCTCTTCATCCAATCTTTCTTTCCCTCTCTTTAGTTCTCTTTCTGTACCTGATTTAACATTGAATTCACCCCCCTTTAATTCACTTTCCTTCTCAGTCCAACCTGTGTTTATTTGCCAATCCTTAAATCTCATTAAGGAGATACCCTGTTGGTTGACCTGTTCACTCAGCTCCCAGATGCCTTGTTTCCCTCGCTGCGTCATTGTCAGCTCGCATTTTCAGCAACTTTGTGGGCGAAAATTTTTTAAGCTGGAGGATGCAGGGGCAAGTCTAATTAACGGCAGATGCCGTTAGATGCCCTGCTACAGCAAAACCTGGCCCTATGTACATGCACTCTGTGTTTTTAGTTCTGCCTACAACTACTACCTAGTGGCAGCACCATACAGACCTCTGTATAGTTTGCTATTCTAGCTTCCCAAGTATTAACCCATAAGAACAAGACATCTCTGTTTCATTTACTGTTTATTCTACAGTACTCTAAAACAAGTTGTACATTCACATTCTCCAGTTACATAAATAAAATGACTTTCATTACATAAAAAACAGTATATTGCAACTATTTCAAACGATTAAGTTTCAGAAAATCTTATATGAAAAAGGATCGACCATTTTGACAAAGTTACAATAGATGTCTGAAATATGAATTTAATTACTAAAACGTCCAGTTACAGTACAAAAACAACTCATTGAATTCACAGTCCAAAAACTTGCTCATTCTACTATATCTAAGATTGAGGAATGGTACGGTAATGGGAATGAGAATATCGGGAGGATAAGATAACAGCATCTGCTAGCGCAAACAATATTAAGTCTGAGAGGGAGGGTTGGTAAAGCTGCAGTAAACTATGAGTTAATTTTCTAAAATTAAAATTCCACAATCATTCAAAATATAAATGTGAAAAATATGCTGGTTTTGTATTAAAATAAATCTGGAATAAACATAATTTTGTAAATGATCTCCAAGTGAGCCTATGCAACACAGCAAAGGGCAACTTCTAGTTGCAGTAGTTCTAGGTTCCTTTGGAAGGGTGAACTAGATGGGCCGAGTGACCTCCCTTATCTGTATTTATCTTTTAAACCCCACACCGCAGTTTGTTGATGTGGTGCATGCCAGGGAGCAGTGGCCAAGTCTGCAGGACCCAAGTGTATAGAGTCACGTTTTGTCACTCTTATATTTTCATGTGAAATAATGATGGTCTCTATTCAACTGAGAAGGCCGAGAGAGCCACAATGTAAGCTTTAAAGTGTGAAGAATATTGGTTACAGCTCAGCAGCTTTACCTGTTGCTTCTCATGGATTTCCTGGAACCTATTTTTCCATTTTTGTTTGTATTTATTTTGTGCCCATCAAGACGGGGAATGGCTACAAAATGTACCTTTCCTCTCTCAACTAGTGATATAATTGTTGGCGGGTACTGAATGGAGTAAATACAGAATAGAGCTCCCTCTGTCCCTAAATGTAGCTCTTAGTCCAACTCGGAGGAGCTTCCTACGCAGCACCAGTGTGACATTTTTCTAACCTAACAGCACTGGTGCCACCTATGATGTAGACTGTCAAACTAGTGATCAGTTATGTATTAAGTTGATGTTACTTCACATTATTTTGAATGAAACCCTTGTAGGAGTACTGTGCAACAAGTTTGCGGAGTGAAAGCCAGCCACAAACGCACAGTTTTGAAGCTAAATATAAAAAAGTGGAGGTCACAATTAGATTATTTTTGCTAACAATATTCCAAGATAAGGTTATTGCTGTCAAGCATTCATTTAACAATGGTCACAGTGTTACAGGAATAATCTTCCCACCCAGTCTGAGCTGGATTTAAAGCCAGTCCTTAAGTTGAAGAGACAAGTGTTACAAACCAATGCGTCATCTATCTTCTCGGTCCTTCAGGCTTTCCCTTTCTGAACACGAGGCTACTTATATTCTTATGAAATAAAATGAACACAGGAAGAATATCTATTGATGCAGACTGTCAGTCGGAGACCCTCCCCCCCATTTATTCAGGGGGTCTTACGGTAGTGGCTCTGTCAGACAGCAACGAGATCAGTGTCATCATGCAGTCCATTTTGCAGCTCAGGAAATTCCGATTTGTTGGAGTGGTTAGTACCATGTGCCCAAATTGGCCACGGCAAAATCAGATGTCATTGTTTGGAATCACCGGCCTTCACCGATACTATCCAAAAACTGTTTTTTAAAACCAGGAGCTCTGAAGGCAAGTCATGCTTTCGATGTATAAGAGAGACCTTTCTTATTGCCACTGGGACTATCAGACATACTGAACATATCTCACTCTTTCACTGGTGACTGCCAAGACTCTAAAGTAAGATGAGTTCGGAGTGGCTCAACCTACCCTGCCCCCTGGGACTCTGAATTGTGTGTTGTAAATGTGTGCTGTACATTTTGCAATAATATTAGAATGCATAAAATGATACCTGACTTTGCTCCCAACTTTTTGAACGATTACACATAACAAACTAATGTGCATAACATCAATATACTGTACACAAATACTTAAAGGGGACACGACTGCCTTGAAAAATTGTCTTGCAAGCCAATTTCAGAGAGAAGATCTGGATCAATTCTTCAGAAATCTTCAGAAATGTATTTGGAACAAAACACATCAGATTCCATGACACTGCCAGCATGCTGATTTGGTACAGTTCTGATTTTGACTAGAGTTCAATTAAAACAATCAAGCAAATAAAATGTTCTTACATTAACTTTCAAGCAGTTGACTTAATTAAACAATCAAAACCCGCGCTATCTATAAGTATTCCATTTCTTGAAGTCTTTTATTGCGCACGCCTCGTTTGAATTGTTAAAGAGACTGGATGAGTAGTGTGGAACAGCCCATGATAGGTTTGTCTCAACACAATGTTCGTCCTCAAAGATAATTTATAACATAATCTACAAGACTTAAAGGTGTGCGTTTATCTAAAGCTTCAGTACACTGAGATCCATTTTATTATCATCCCATGTCTTGTGCCAGAACAGCTGCCAGAGTTAAACAACGCAAGTGAGAAATATTCACCACTGGTGTCGTTACTGTATTACAGTGTTCTTTTCTCTGGCCTCCCGAGGCTGGTTTGCAAAACTTCACTCACAGCATTTTGAAAACACTATGTCATAAATTAGCTGAGTGCTGTATTATTAAACCATACTGTAGGCAATCAAGTATTGATAGAAGATGCTCTCGCCTGACAGTGCAACACTCAAGTCTTCAATCAGTCTTCTGCTTTAGTGTATGACCGGCAGCAATGGGAAGCTTTCTGCTGCTTGCTGGCTGACTATAGTTTGAGATGGGATAATGGTCTTTTTTTAAACTGCAAAGGATTGGGCAAACGAGTCGTTAAACTGTGACCAAGTGGTGATAAAGGCCTCATGAGGCCTGTGTTGTGATACGGATTGAAAAACCATGTCATGCAGTCTGCCCATCCTGCACTTTCTATTGCGGTGTAGGCAACCATCCATATGATTTGAGGAAAACTGTAATGCACCATGCTTCATGCCTCACTGCTTTTCTCTGTGTTGCTATACTACTCAGTGTCTGTCATTTATAGTCAGACGTTGGTTTTTCTAGTACAAATGTCTTTATCTGTAGGCTTTTTTTAAAATAAAATTATCCTGCAGTCCTTGAACTGAATTGTTAATGGAAACTACATGGAACTTTTCCAGGAGGTTAATAGTATTGTTTGAAGGATTTAATTTCCAGCAGATGTAGCTGTGGAGTAGGTCTGGCTGTGGAAAAGGAACTCTCTTTAAATCTACAAACATAATATTATTTTTCTCCTGTTGCACACTCTTCTGGTTGTAACTTATCCATATGCTCAGGACATGGTTTGAACTCCATCTAAAACCGCAAGTGAGAGGGAAAAATAATCTCCATCCAAGAGTGAGTTAAGCAAGTGAGTAGAGAGAAAGACAGTGAAAAGAGAGTGAGAGGAGAGACAGTGAGACGAGAGGACAGAGTGAGAAGAGAGTGAGGGGAGAGAAAGTGAGGGGAGAGACAGTGAGAAGAGAGGACAGAGTGAGAAGAGAGTGAGGGAAGAGTGAGGGGAGAGACAGTGAGAAGAGGGGACAGAGTGAGAAGAAGAGAGTAAGGGGAGAGACAGTGAGAGGAGAGGACAGAGAAGAGAGTGAGGGGAGAGACAGTGAGAAGAGAGTGAGTGGAGAGAGAGTGAGGGGAGAGACATTGAGGGGAGAGACAGTGAGAAGAGAGAGAGGGGAGAAATAGTGAGAGGAGAGAAAGAAGTGAGAAGAGTGTAAGAGGAAAGACTGTGAGAAGAAAGAGATAAAGACAGGGAGGAGAGGGAGAAGTAAGACAGAGGAGGGAGCATTTGAGAGGAACAGTAAGAGAGAAAAGAAAGAGAGCGAAGAAAGAGAGCAAAAAGGAGAGAGAAATGAAAAACAGTGAAAACATGAGTACTTGGGCATGTTTTAAGCAAAGATTTGTTCTATCTATTTTATGTTTCTAAAGGCTGAATTGTTTTTTCTTTACATAGAACTTGATTTAATTCTATTACTAAGTGGTAAACAGTGTTGTTTCAAGTATTGCCACTGACGCAGGGAAATTTCATGTGCCTATCAGCTGGGACAAGTCACTTACCAGGTTTGGCCAGCTTGAAAATCAGGTAACTCAGTGACTTGTGAGTAACATTAGACTTCTCATCCCTTTTGATGCTGCATTTACTGTTCTCTTGCTGGATCTGACTCTTTGTGGCCCGTGACGGCTCGCTTCAACTGTTGCCCTTGATACCAATAGATGTATTTTTTAATTTATTTTTTCTGGATCGATTTCCTCTGCTTTCATTCAAAGTGACAGTTTTTGGCAAGCAACCAATTAACTTGTTCAAGTTCAATTAAGGCCCTGCGCATCAAGCAGCGAGGAACTTTAAAGTGTTGATTAACACATAAGAGGTACTTCCACGAGGCTTGCTCAATGGGATCATGGGTTGGAGATGGGGTTGATTCTGCAACAAATGCTCCTATCTAGTGATGCTGTATACCGGGAGCAGAGCTTTGCGGAATTAGTCCTATGTGATACTGTCTTCAAGAGACCTGTTGTAAAGAAAATGCAACAGTGCAGTTTAGTGGCTTCATTGGAACTGACCCATAAAGCGTTTTATGGAGCGATGGGTTACTCACAACAGATATTCGCATGAGCACCCAATACTAAGGATTGAAACGTGCCTGTCTTTTTTAACCCTTTCCCTTCCACTAGTGCGTCTTCCCTGATGAAAGGTCATATTTAATTTGAAATGGCGTTGCGTGAAAATTCTAAATTTTATTTCAATATATCTGCCTCTTTTGCTTACCAACAGAAAGAAGAAAGACTTGCATTTATATTGTACCTTTCATGACCTCAGGGTATCCCAAATCAATTTACAGCCAATTAAGTACTTTTGAAGTGTAATCACTGTTGTAATGTAGGAAAGGCGGCAGCCAATTTGCACACAGCAAGGTCCCACAAACAGCAATGAGATAATGACCAGATAATCTGTACTTTAGTCATGTTGGTCGAGGGATAAATATTGACTAGGCCACTTTGAAATAGTGCCATGGTATCTTTTGCGTCCATCCAAAAGAAGGCACCTCCAACAATGCAGCATTCCCTCAGTACAGCACTGAAGTGCCAGCCTGGATTATGTGCTCAGGTCTCTGGAGTGGGACTTGAATCCATAATCTTCTGACTCAAGAGGCGAGAGTGCTGCTAACTGAGTGACAGCTAACTCCAGGTTGCATCGCATCGAAAAGGTTGGAGGTTTTAGCAATCAAGTGATTACTAGAGTTTCACTGCATTAAATGTTACCATCTGGCTGACATTGAGACTGAAAGGAACATTTCTGTTCTCCGCAGCCCATTACAGTGAATTAGTTTCTGTGTTAAAAGAATGTTCCGTCATTCTTTCCTTATTAACCAGAATATATCACATTTAAGATGGAAATCAATATTTATTTTTTTTAATTAAAAAATGAATTAAGTTTTGTTTTCAAATCATTTAATTTTCCCATTTGAAGGTCAAACTAGTGATTATTAGCTAAGTTAATTTCTCATTCTGTGTGTCTGAGTAATGATTATAACCAGTTTAAATCTTCAATAAGATACTGACTTGTAAGACTCTCCTGATGGCTTAGCAAGTGAATCAGCAGGAAGGGTAACAGTCTGTGCTGAGTTAACTAGAACCAGCTGGGGTGGTCATAGGTGCGACGTTTGGGGCTCAATTTTGAAATAGTGGCAGGTTGGCAGCGGGGGGGTGAAGGTGTGCGTGGCAAACCCGAATAAACAAAACTTACCGTTTCCGACGTGATCGCATTGTAATTGATGGTGATTAACGTGCTCTCCGGGTTTCGCGCCCGGCAGCCAACCTGATTGACAGGCTGGCTGCTGTCAGGAGCTGCAATGCGAGGGGTGGGGGGAGAAAGAAAGAGAGTGAGACGTCATTTGTGCTGGAACGGAAGATCGGGGGAAAAGAGGGGAAGATCGGGGGGGGGAGAGGGGAAGATCGGGGGGAAGAGGGGGAGATTGGGGGGGCAACGGGGGGGGAGAAGAGGGGGAGATCGGAGAGGGAGACATCGGACATCGGAGCAGGGTGGAAAGATAGGTTGATTTGTGTTTTAACTTCGTGCAATGATTTTTTATTTAATTTATTTTGTTTCTTTTTGCCTGATCCGGCCCTTAATGCCTGGTTTCATCATTTGGCTCTTTAACTATCATCCCGCTGGCTTTAATTGCCGGCGGGACATCAGGATTCAGGACACCCGTGCGCACACAGGTGCGTCCGTGGGGAACTCGGAAGTCGGCGGGTTGGAGCTGGCTTCCGAACCCGAACGGGATTTACCCGATTTTCGGAGCCCCTCTGCCTCCAATGCACCCGCAATTTTCTGGGAAAATCAAGCCCTTGATCTCTGAGCCAATTGCCCAGAAATCCCATTCCAAATCATGATATAGTAATCCTTGTTAGGTGTGTGCAAGTGGGAACACAATCAGGTTTGGCGGTGAATGTCGTCTGTGGTCAAACTGCTTATGGAAGCTCACAAATGGAACATGGCCAGTTGGGCAAGGTTGACTGATGTCCACGGAACCATACCCTAGCAAGGAGCCAACATGTTTACCAGCGAAAAGAAAAGGAGGTGAGAAGAAAATTAATTAGTTGAACTTTGACAGGCTTCTGCTGGTTATTGCCATCAGTGTACTTCTGACGGATGTCATGTTGGAGTGATCCCAGCATGCTTTTGGCAAAATGGATCTATTCTTATGGGCCTATTTGCAGCGGTTGACCAAATTCTGCAACATCCATGCACACCAGGTCCCAAACTAAGTGACAGGATCAGATGGCACAAAACAGACTCTCCTATACACAAGGGGTTTACCCAATAACACTCCCGGTTATCAGATGCCAGATCAGGTTATCAGATATCATATTGTCATTGGCAGCCATCAGTGCTTTTGCATTTCTTGTTGCTTTGTCAATTGTTGAACTTTGGGAAGGGTCATTGTTGGCCATGTAAGCTTGTGAGTCATTTATTAATGAGCAGAAAATATTGCATGGTGAAACATGGTTTTCACGGATGTCGCAGAATTTGGTCACTCCTAGGCTATTTAGGAGTGAAATTAGGAAGCAATTTTTCACACAAATCTAGAACTCGCTCCCCAAAAAGCTGTGCATGCTGGACCAATTGAAACTTTCAAGATTGAGATCAATATATTTTCCTTAGGTAAGGGTGTCAAGGGATATGGAGAAAAGGTGGGTAAATGCAGTTGAGGTACAGATCAGCCATGATCTAATTGAATGGCAGAACAGGCTGGAGGAGCTGAATTGTATCACCAACATGGCATGTCATTGTGAGATACACCATGCATGTCTATTCTGTACTCTCTCCAGAAAACACTGACAATTCATCTTTAATGACAGTAAAAAGAAGTCACGTTTTCATTGGTGTTACAGAATTCCATAAAACGGCTAGAAAGGATACCTGCAGAGTTTAGGGATGTGTGAAATCATTTGCCAAACTTATGGGTGGCCTCAGGGTCCAACTTTCTAATTCTGCCTTGGTTTGGGATGAATCAGGTGCCAGGATGTCTGGATTCACGTTTATTTCAGGAAAAGATAGCCCTTCAGGATTTGGCTGATAGTTTATGACCGCCAGCAAATCAGTAAACATCAGGTTAGAGGACAAAATAAATAACATGCATAAATGACGGACAAGGGAAACATTTTAAACGCAATCCTATGCTTTAGGGCATGGGCACCATTGTGCAAATACAGCCAATGAGTGGGATGGAATGAGTGTTTGGCTGTTACATTCAGCAAACCTGGAGTAGCACCTTTCAGTCCCATTCACTGAGAACAGAGCTGTTGGTTTCTGAGATTGTAGTGGGAATACGCGATGTAATAAACCGCAATTATAAGCGGATTTCCACGTGATGTGAACAATTCTGTTTAAAACACAGCCTGAATCGTCAACCGGTGATTAGCTTCGAACACTGCGGCACAGGATGAAATGTAATCTCTCTTTGTATTTGTTGCCGGGAGTTCTTCCAGCCGACTCATGCATTTAATAATAGCAGTTGTTATTCTCAGCCAAAGCCAGATGCTATGGTAATCATTCCAGATATGTGGCTTTCGTGCAGTAGCTTGCCTGGATTGTGTGGAGTGCTCCCAATGATGCAGGACTGAGAGGCCAGTGATCGGGACTGATCTTGAAAAAGGTTATTATTTTTTTCACTGCAGCCGCACAGTACAATCACTTTGCTGTCTTTGTCTTTTGTGGGTCAGTGATGAGTGCGGGTCCCTTCGTTTCCCTTGTTAGCAGTGGGTGAAGACTGGCGGCTGAGCTGCAACAGACAAGCAATGCAAATGGTGTTAGTCATGTCACTCAGAGCGAACTCCCGCAAATGCCATTTGCTCTCACCTCAAACACAACAAAGCTCCAGCTTTATATTTAATGAAGAGAATAGTGCATACCTGGGATTGATTACAAAACTATGATTTCATTGAAAGAATCAGGTGGGGGTTGGTTTATTTGTCACAGACAAGTAAATGTTGGGGAAATGTTGGAAGTGATATTTATGATGGGCAAGATTCCATTATAAGATTTTAAATGTAATATAGATCAAAATGGTTAATATTTTTTAACAGTGATCACTGTGCCTAATCAGTGACACATACCAGGTCATAAAAAGAAATTGGATACTGGGAAGTGGTTAGAATTTTCTTTTGAGTCAACTTTGGCTCAGTGGTAGCACTTTCACCTCTGAGTCAGAAGGTTGTGAGTTCAAGCCTCACTCCAGAGACTTGAGCACATAATCCAGGTTGACAATTCAGCGCAGTATTGAGGGAGCGCTGCCCTGTCATGGGTATCGACTTTCGGATGAGATGTTAAACCGAAATGCTGTGTGCCCTCTCAGGTGGGCATAAAAGATCCAAAGGCGCAATTCGAAAAGCAAGGGATTTCTCCCAGATTCCTGGCTAACATTTGTCCTTCAACTACCACCACTAAAACATATTATCTGGTCTTTATCTCACTGCTGTTTGTGGGACCTTGTGTGCAAATTGGCTGCTGCATTTGCCTACAAAACAACAGTGACTACATTACATAGATGTGAGAATGATGAACCAAGCACCTTATGGAAACATACAGCATTTGTAGGTCCCAGTGTCAATTCCTATAAAGATACAGTACACACAAGATAAAATAGAAGGGAAGCAAAGTGAACAAGGCAGATTGAAACAATTCTGAAAGTTATAATACAATCTTGGATCAAAAATATTCCTGCATACATTCAAGTGAGAACATACCGTTTAAAGTAGGGACAAAAAACAAAAAAAATGCAAGATGCGGGAGGACAGGCAAGTTAATATTTCGGGTGTGAACTCTTTGTGAAAAGTGACAGAGGGTCCAAAATGTTAACTTGTCTATTCTCTCCATAGATGCTGCCTGACCTACTGAGGGTTTGCAGCATTTTCTGCTTTTGTTTCAGATTTCCAGCATCTTGCATTTTTTTTGTGTGTACTGTATCTTTTTAGTAATTGATATTGGGATCTACAAAAGCCCCTCAGTATCAGATTGAAATTGGCTGTCAACTTGTATGCTGCATATGCTATAACTGTGGACCGAGAGCCCTGTTTGTCAGTTTGATACTGATAACAAGCTGCCTTATTTGTAGTACACAAGGAAAGTTTGTCAACAGGATATTTTTCTCCACAAGCAAGAAATTCCAGATGATACTGCTCCATTAAGATTTACCGAAGCAATAACACCTGTAGCCTTTTATATATAATCCAGCTGTCAACCTTGCCCCTTGTCTGTCAAATAAAATTCTATTACTGTTTATCCAATTAAGTTCCATTTAAGGCTGTCAGCTTTTATCCTGTTAGTATTGAAGCTGATCGATCTCCAGGCCGCATCAAACATTTTAAAGCTCGACATGTCAAGTCTAGGTCGCAATCATAACCTTCATTCTTAAGAATATCTCCAAGGGACTCAAACCAAAGCTGCATTAACTAACATACTGTAATCATACATACACCATGGTTCAAAGGCAGATGTTATCACTCTGCCTCAAGTCAAACAGGTTTCCTTGTTCAAACATGTTGGAAGAACATCTCTCGTTGATATCTCACTTCTAAATGGCTAATTACACTGTACAAAATTACAAGCCCACACGTGGGGGAGGAATGGATTCTGAATAGAACTGCCTTCAACAATAGAGTCTTTCATTAGACAGTGAGAGGGAAGGGCTGTATGAAGTGACAGCTTGGCTCAGTGGTAGCACCCTCTCCTGAGTCAGAAGGTCATGAGTTCACACCCCACTGCTGGACTTCAGCACACAATCTAGGGTGACACTTCAATGCAGTACTCCATTAACGTTGCATTGTTGGAGGTGCCATCTTTCAGCAGAGAAATTAAACCGAGGCCCTGTCAGCCTGTTCAGGTGGACATAAAAGGTCCAATGGCATTATTCTAAAAAAGAGCAGGAAAATTCTCCCCATGTCCTGGTTGACATTTATCCCTCAACCAACACCAAAAACAGTTCAACTGGTCGCTATCTCATTGCTCTGCATTGTTTTGCTTAAAAAAGTGACTGTGTTCTAAAGTATTTCATTGTTTGTGAAGCGCTTTGAGACATCCTGAGGATGTGATGAGGCACTATATAAATGCAAGTTCCTTCTCATTAAAATTACTTTACAACATGAATTGTGAAAACAACAGAAAGATAACAAGAGGAGAGGCTAGTCGGCTGGCTTTCTATCTGAAGTTATGCAGATTTGAGCACCAGGTCAGCCCATACTCCATTTCACCTGCATATATTTAAAATAGATTTTGCCTTCTAGTTCATGGGGCATAGAAATTACAGCACAGATGGAGGCCATTCTGCCCAGAGCCAGTGCTGGCTCTTCAATTGGAACTAACTACTCTCAATCCTGCCCTTTCCCCATACCCTTGCTATCAAGTAATTATCCAATTCCCTTTTATATTCTGTCTCAATAGCCTCTTGTGGTAAATCTTCTAACTTCCCTCCGTGCGAAAAGATTTCTTCCAGTTTCCCCTTTGTTCTTGTAGTGATGATCCACAGTCTATGTCCCCTCATTACTAATTCACCACCTAGTGGAAACAAGGGGGGGTGATTTTAAACCCCAAGAACGGGTGGGTTGGGGTTAGATGGGAGTTGAAAATAGTTGTTTTTTTGAGTCACAACCGCAAAATTTTCGGACTTTGCATTCCCAGTGAGAAGCCTGTACTTTTATGCGTCGATGTTAAACCCGGCAATAAAGCCGGGATGTAGTCGCGACCCAAAAAACAACTATTTTCAACTCCCACCCACCCCCAACCCACCCGTTCTTGGGTTTAAAATCACCCCCCCCCGCTATCACTGTTTGGAAAAGGGTTATGTGATTAAACTCAGATTTTGATTATATAATGGATGGGTCACCCATCTCATTATTTAAAAAAAACAAAGTTAAAAGCTATTTGATGCTCAATAGGAATTTTACTTTTGACCCTCTTGTTGATAGATAAATGAAAACTTTGGAGTTTTCAACTGAAAAAACATGCTGCATTTTCTCCCATTCCCTAACTTTATGCCAAAATTTAGATGTCAATAGTTTATACTCACATCTACTTTTTCACCAAAATTAAAGAAGACGAAACTATACCAGTAAATGCTCATCAAAGTGACTGGTTTCAGTGCTGGGAATAGAACACTTCAAGTAAGAAAGAACGTGCATTTCTATCGTGCCTTTCATGACCTCAGGACATCCAAAAACGCTTCACAGCCAATGAAGTATTTTTAAAGTGCAGTCACTGTTGTAAGGAGCTGCAATGAGACCTGGGTGTCCTTGTACACCAGTCGCTGAAAGCGAGCATTCAGGTGCAGCAAGCAGTTAGGAAGGCGAATGGTATGTTGGCCTTCATTGCAGGAGGATTTGAGTACAGGAGCAGGGATGTCTTACTACAGTTATACAGGGCCTTGGTGAGACCACATCTTGAGTATTGTGTGCAGTTTTGGTCTCCTTATCTGAGGAAGGATGCTGCATTTTCTCCCATTCCCTAGCCATGGAGGGAGTGCAACGAAGGTTTACCAGACTGATTCCTGGGATGGCAGGACTGACGTATGAGGAGAGATTGGGTCGACAAGGCCTATATTCACTCGAGTTTAGAAGAATGAGAGGTGATCTCATCGAAACATATAAAATTCTAACAGGACTAGACAGACTAGATGCAGGGAGGATGTTCCCGATGGCTGGGGAGTCCAGAACCAGGGGTCGCAGTCTCTGGATACGCGGTATGCCATTTAGAACCGAGATGAGGAGAAATTTCTTCACTCAGAGGGTGGTGAACCTGTGGAATTCTCTACCACAGAACGCAGTGGAAGCCAAGTCAAGCGACCTAGACTTGACATGACGAGCTTTAAAATGTATTCAAGCAGGAGATAGATATATTTCTTAATGCTAAAGGGATCGAGGGATATGGAGAAAAAGCGGGAACAGGGTACTGAGTTAGACGATCAGCCATGATCATTTTGAATGGCGGAGCAGACTCTTGCTCCTATTTTCTATGTTTCTATGTAATGTAGGGAAATGGAGCAGCCAATTTGTATATCAAGGTATCACAAACAGCAATGGGATAAATGGCCAACTAAAGTATTTTAGTGTTTTACATTGAGGGATAAATGTTGGCCGGATAAACACTAGGAGAACTCCCCTGCTCTTCCGCAAATACTGTCACGGGTCGTTTTAACTCCACCTGAGCGGGCAGAAGAGCTTTGGTTTAATGTTTCATCCAAAGACAGGCATTTACTTTTACTGTCAATAATAAATATAACCATGTAGCTCCTTTCTGCTACCACAACATGCCTTAATCCTAATCTCAATACCCCTACTCCAGGACGAGCACATAATCTAAGATGACACTTCAATGCAGTACTCAGTGAGTGCCTCGTTGTTGGGGGTATCATCCTTCGCATGAGTTGATAAATCAAAACCTCATCTGCCTGTCCTCAGAATAATATTAAAGATCTCGTGGTTCTACTTATAAAGCAAGGAGTTCTGGTATCCTGTCCAACATCTCTCCTTCAACCAACGGCATCGAAATAAATTTAATTGGTCATTCATCTCATTGCTGTTAGTAGGTTCTTGCTGGGTGCAAAATGGCTGCCATCATTCCCTTCATAACAATGGCCACTGCATTTCAAAATTATTAATTTTATGTGAAATGGTTTGAAACATTTCTAAAAGGCAATAAAACGTTGTAGAAATGTGAGATTTTTTTCTGTCTGACTGTTTCTTTCTTTTCTTCTTCCATTCTGGTATCATATACTGCACCAATGTGACATTTATGTGTCCCATATTAGTGATTCCTTGCAGCCTCTTCGAGAAGGCCAATTAGTGCTGATTTTTTGAGCAGCTCTTATGCTGTGAATTCATGTATCACTAGGAATAGGTTGGGGCTGCCTGTACCTTTCACATTGACATTTGCAAAGAGACTTCTCCCATCATTCTGGGCTTGAAACAAATCCAGGCCCCAAAGGTGAAAGACACTATTCAAACCAATTACAGAGCCCAGTCTTGTTTACCCAATGATTCTTTGATACCAGATAGAGATATAGTGGGTAACAGATATTTATGTTCCTACCTTAGTCTGACATTGTGTCAGAGAGGTTTTGGCATTAGAATACAACAACAGATTTTAAAAATAAATACTCTCTGATCTCTATGATGTGGACCATGTTGTAATTTTTAACTGTTATGCTGGCCAGTTCCTATAAATCCATTGGGGAAGTGGCCTAAATAGGTCCTGAGGTCAATTAGAGGCTAATTATTGTTGGAAGTTTCACTGGATTGGCAGCTGTTTGTTATTTCAACAACATCTCCAGGGTGAGAAGAACGGAAGAAAATAACCCAGTTTCTTTATCTTTTTATACATTTTTTTAAAGGTATATTGTGATTTCTAGGTGTTTTTTTAATAACTTGTGATCTCTGGAGTATGACACCAGATGCAAGACATGTACAGACATACAGCTATAAAATTCTCAATTAATGGTTATCATTCTAGGGGCTGAAATTAAGAAAGTTTGATCATCAAACTCATTTAAAGAAACAATTTGCATTTATATAGTGCTTTTCACGACTCAGACCGTCCCAAAGCATTTTACAGCCAATGATGTACTTTTGAAGATTTCTACAAGATTTTTAAGTTTCATAGGACAGTCTACAACTCATCCCATTTGAGTTAATGGCACCAAACATGAAATTGTATTTTCATCATCAAATTTTATTTTACGTTAACATTTTAACTGTATCCTCTGAAGAAGGTGAAGGCAAATGTTTCCCAGTATTTGTGTGCAAGTTCTTTTAACATTTAAATTTCCAGGCCAAAATGTTAATCTGTTCATTAATTTGGCTTGCCCTTCCCAACCCAAGTGTAGACCATGTTATATGTTCCTCTACACGGCACTATGAGGCGATGGGACTGAGCCTGTAACTCTTGAAAGGTGATCTGATTTCAATCATGGCATTATGGACAGCTGGTCGATTGGATGCAAACATTTGGGGCCCGATGTTAGCAGGGCTGCGGGTTCTCGGTGGGGGAGCTATCGGGCGCGTGGGTAACGCGCCCGGTGAAATTAGTCAGCTTCCTGCGCGATTGTAGCATCCAATCCACTAATTGGATCCACTTACCTGCTCCTCCGGGTTCCCCGATGCTGATCTACGCGTCGGGCGGGCTGCACATGCGCAGTAAGATCTGTCAGCTGGAGGAGCTCTATTTAAAGGGGCAGTCCTCCACTGACAGATGCTGCAACAAATAGAAAAAATTACAGCATGGAGCAGCCCAGGGGGAAGGCTGCTCCCAGTTTAATGATGCCTCACTCCAGGTATCAATACATGGGGTGAGGAGGAGGGGGAGGACAGAGATCTTCCTCCCGGCGTGCGGGAGGAAGCAGCCTGCCTCTGCCACAAGGAAGGCCTGGCTCGAGATGGCAGAGGAGGTCACCAGCGCAACCAACATATCGCCCACCTGCATACAGTGCAGGAGGCGCTCCAATGACCTCAGTAGGTCAGCCAAAGTGAGTACATGTAGTCTTTCTCCTACACTCCGTCTGCCACATCACTGCCCCCACCCCACATCTCCTTCTGCATTGCCAACACTACTCTGTCACATCACCCCTCATACCCACTCAAACCCCATCCTCATCTTACCTGCACCTACTCACCTTGCCAGTACTCATCCCGCCACTACCACTCAACCCAATCCTCATACAATCTCATGGCTCTATCTCATACTCACCCTCTCGTGCATCTCTTTCACGGCCAGCCTCACTCAACCTGCCACTACCTGTGCTGCAGCCACAGGGCATGCATCACATATGTGCAGTAGGCAGCGTAAGGCAAACGTGTCGTGAGCATGAAGGGGATGCACAAGGGTGTTTGAGGGTTTGTCATGGGTGTTACTTATATTGAATTTCTGACCAACTCACATCACACATTATATTGGCACCACTACTGCCATGTCTTCGTGAATCCTGTCTGGTTTGTGCAATAATGCCCTCTCCTGAGGATCACTATGAGGACCCACAACTGATGCCACCCATTGTGTCACTGCAGAGTGGGTGTAGGTGTATTTGCAGGGCTCTTTTGCGCAGACGACTGAGAGACATCGGCGATGTTCCCGGTTGCACCCTGGAAGGATGCGGAGGAGAAGTTGTTGAGGGCAGTGGTGACTTTGACAGCGACAGTTAAGAAGATGGTGCTCGGGCCAGCCAGGAGCAGCTCGGCATGAAAGAGGCTGCAGATGTCCACGACTACATATCGAGTGACTCTGAGCCTCCGTGTGCACTGCTGCTCAGAGAGGTCCAGGAGGCTGAGCCTCGGTCTGTGGACCCTGTGGCGAGGGTAGTGCCCTCTGCGACGCATCTCCCTCTGCGGTAGCCCTCCCTCCTGCTGTACAGGTGGATGTGTCACAGCACTCTGCTGTGGAGCTCCACGTGTCAGAGATGGACGGCGTGGATGGTGAGGCTGGCGAGGCTGGCGATGTTGTTCGCCCTCCGAGGAGGTCATGACTGCAGCTACAGCGGCCCCCATCCACAAGATGTACATCTGAGGGGGTCCGCAAGGTAGGTACATGTCTCCGGACCCCGGGGTAAGTGTGCAGGTTGGTGACTGTGACTGTCAGGAGGAGGGTGGCGGAGGCCAAACTTTGTCCCAAGTGACAGAGTGGCCTCCTGCAATGAGTGAGGGTCTCCCCACCCCCCACCTGTCAAATGGACCTTTGCAGCTGCCACAGGCTGATAGCTGCAACACGTCCATTTGAAGTGGGAGTGTTTCCCCCAGTGTGGGAAACAGTCCCAGTTTGCTCTAAAATCCCACCCCTCCTCACATAATCCCTTAATCAGGTCAGTTAATGACCTGAAATACCTAAATAAATACTGTCAAGTGACATCCCGCTGGCTTTAATTGCCTGCGGGATTCCCACCAGCGGGCTGATTTGTGAGTACTGCTGATTTTATTCAGATCAAACTGTTCTACAATTGTTTGATGTGCAGTAGCAACACTGAATGTAAATGGAGATGACCCTAGTTACTTTACATAGCCATAAGTACAACCAAAACTACAATGCTCCATAATGGGCCTGATTTTCCTGTGAAAATAACAGTGAGACTAACGGTGCACACCGTTAATTCTGTGCATCCTGTACAGCATCTTTCGGCAACCGCACATGCGCAGTCAAACGTGGAAATCCAATTGTTTCTGTACCAGATGCGACCCTCCTCCATAAACTCCGCGAGAACGACGTCTCACCAGCTGGCTCCCCATTCAAATGAATGGAATGGTGTGAAGTTCCTGCACTGACCTGATGGATATGAACTAATCCTCGCCAAAAAAGGGTATGTCAAGTCATTTCAAGTCTAAACACACTTGTAACAGCGTGGTAAGCCTTAAAAAGGCCAAACAAACTCTCTGGTACTGAAAATTAACTTTTACAAGTGTGGAGTCTCATTCCTTCAGATTTTAATTGTTGTTGGACATTTAAAAAAAAAAATTTTTTTATTATTTTACTTTTTCTTTCTGTCTCTTTTATCTCTGTCTCTTAATTTAAGATTTCTTACCCCCTCTTTAATTCGCTTTCTGTACCTGATTTGATATTGAATTCATTATTCTAACTTACACTTCCTGCTTCAATTAGATTGGTTAAGGGGATACACAGTTGCTTGCCCCATTCACACAGGTCCCAGATGCCCTGTAGAGGGCAGCACGTTGGATTGAATGCTTGATGAGAGGAACTTGACGGGCAAAAGCTCATGAAAAGTCTACGGGCAAGTGCAAGTCTAACAAACGGTGGATGCCGATCATTCACCGCTCACTGGAAAACCCGGCCCCATGTATTTAATTATATAAAAGGTAGTCTGAACAGTATTTGTATAACATGGCAAACTTTATTCCTGAATAGTTCTGTTTTTAAAATTGGCAGCAATTACTCTGTCACATAGAGTAACAATGTCATCAAATTTGCCCAATGATCAGAGGTTAGGATCAGAATTGTTTAAAAATTGTAATACATTCTAGGACTATCCATCAACTGCCCAACTCCCCTTAAATTTGAGTACTCAAAATTTCATTCTTAACCGCTTTGCAGGCCTTGAAGAGGTTAAGAAGAGAGCTACAGAGAATCTCAGCTACCATAGCAGTAAATAAAATTCCACTGGCTAAGTCCTATTTTTGTCACGAGCAACAGAAATTCCTCATTTGAAGACCAGCTATGTGCTTACCAATCCTTGCTACTGAGTGACACTGTACTGAACTACCCTCATTATAACCGTTCTAATTATGAAACTTAACCACAACATGTTTGGTCCATGACTCCCACTTGTTTTTCTCTGCCAAAGTCTAGTTGTTTCTTTGGGTGGGGCATGGAAACAGGATTCCGACTGCCAGCTCATATGGACGAAAAAGATGCCAGGGCGATAATTGAAGATGGACAGGAAGTTTTCCTGGTGCCCTGGTCAATATTCCTCCCTCAATCAGCATCATCAAAAACAGATGATCTGATCATTAACTTATTTGTTGTTTGCACAAGTTGGCTGCTGCATTTGCCTACATAACACTGACTGCACTTCAAGGGCAATCTATTGGTTGTAGAGTGCTTTGGGATGTGATAAAGCTTTGTATAAATGTAATTTCCTTTTTTTTCTTTCTTTACTGTTACTGATAGAGCAAAAAATAGCCCGTAACAATTTATAATTTGGGGAATACAATAATAGCTAAGTAATCAAAAGCCAACACAGCTTCAGAAAAGGAACATCCTGTCTGGCCAGTGACATTCAAGCTGTGGAGTCAGTTCAAAGACAAGCCACGAGACTGATGCCTAGTGTCAGAGGACTGAGTTATGAGGAAATACGATGAAAGGAGGTGATTGAGGGGTGATATCATAGAGCTTTATCAGATCGCAAACTGAGTTATGAAGAAAGACTGGAAAAACGTGGGTCCTTCAGCCTCGAAAGGAAGCAACGAGGAGGAGACCTCGTAGAGATGTATAACGTAGGATGAAGAAAAGATCACAACTTCATGGGAAGTCATGACTATAGGACAAGGGGGCACAGGTTCAAACTACTGAACGGTAAATTTAGGACCAATGCCTGGACGTTCTTTATACAGAATGATCAATATTTGGAATGGAATTCTGGGTAAAGCGATGAAGACAAAAAAACGTAACAAACAATTGTGTGCTGGGAAGAGGAGGAACCGTAAGATTTTGTGGATGAATGGATGAGTTACGTTAGGCCTAATGCCTTTCCTCATCCAAATTTATCTTGTCAGCAAATCTATGCAGGTATTTGCCACAGCTCCATCCAGTGGACGGAGCTGACCACAAAAGCTGCAGGCTTCAAAAGAATGCAAGCAGTGAAATGAAAGGGAGTAAAGTGAAAATGGAAAGAGTTGAAAAACATTTGAAAAAAAATGAAAACTACAAACAGGGAAAGGAGAAGTGAAAGTCTGAAGCAGTAAGGATATATATATTTTATGGTGAGAATATGGAACTTGCTGCCACATGGAGTGATTGAAGCAGAAAGCATTGTTGCATTTAAAGGGAGCTTTGAAGCATACATGAGGGAGAAGGGAATAGAGAGATACGAGGTGGGGGGGGGGCGACAGGGTGGGAAGAGGTCATTAGAGTTAGAGGAGATTCGTGTGGAGTATAAACACCGGCATAGACCAGTTGGGCCGAATGGCCTATTTCGTGCTGTAGATTCTATGTAAGTATTATGCGTCCTTTAAAGACAGGACTAACAGTTTTCCGGGCATGGAGGTTCCAAGATAATAACCCACAAAAATAACTTCAGCTCATTGTATTTTTGCACTGCAACGTGCCATTTTCATTGTATTAGGTTGAGGAAAGTTCTCCTATGAAGGAGCAAAATATTTGAAACTGCAATGCAGCAGTACTTCACCTCTGTCAGTTCTTGAGCCAAAATCTGTCAACCAGCTGTTAAAATCAGTTTTGTTCCTAACAGCTGTTCTGAATGTTCTATGGCAATGATAATACTTGCGTTCGAGAGATGGTGTACAAAATCCTGATTCAAATGAACCCCAGCCGCCCTGCTACTTAACCATAACATGTTTGGTAGCCCTGCTACTGAGAGTTCAGATTGAAGACAAAAGTATATGATTACACTATTTTTACATGAAGCAAACAGTCTACATCACTTCAATTATTTTCAATATGGAAACCAGGAGCCTTAATGGTCTCACGAAGGCTGAAGAATGTTACTGATCTCTCCAAAGGCAAACTGTGACTGGTAGAGATAGAGACATCTAGTTTAATTTATGACTTAGATTCAGGAATGCTATGCAAATCAGTCAAACGTGCAGGTGATACTAAACGAGGAAAAACAGTGCGATCAGAGGAGGCAGCTCAGGAATTACAGGATGAGTTGGACAAAATATGTAAGTGAGTACAATAATGGCAGGTGAAATTTAATGTGGACAAGTGTAAAGACCTGCACCTCAGAAGGAAAAATGGGTGATACACATACTCCATGATTGGTGTTGAAATAGCTACGGATGAAGTTGAAAGAGACTTACGAATCTCAGTGGACTTGACATTCAACATAGTTGAAACAGTAGAATGAAAGTCAGAGAAAGCAATGATCAAACTGTACACTGCTCTATTCAGACCATACCTTGAGTACTGTGACCAATTTTGATCGCTGAGACACAAGGGAGACATTCTAGCAGTGTAGAATGATTCACAAAGCTACTGCCATAGTTCTGAGTTATGAGGAAAGACTGGAGAGACTTGGGATTTTCAGCCTTGCAAGGAGATATCTGACAGGTGATCTTACAGAGGTTTATAAGATCGTAAACGGTATGGAAAAGATAAATCCAGAAAATTACTTTAAACTAAATTGTGAAAGCCAGACTAGTAGAAACAGGTTCAAATTAAAAGGCAAATTTAAGACAGAGATCAGCAAGTTCTTCACACAAAGAGTGTTCAATACATGGAGACTTCCAGATAGAGTAGTGCAAGTGAAAACCCTGGAATCATTTAAGAAGCAATTGGAGACTGCACAGGGGTGATGGTGAGTGGGACTTGTTGCGGGTTAGGATCTGGGCAGCAGCGTTCTTAATGAGCTCAACATAATGGAGGGTGGAGGATGGGAGGTCGGCCAGGATAGCATTGGAATAGTCAAGTCTGGAGGTAACAAAAATATCGATGAGAGTTTCAACGGCAGATGAGCTGTGGTAGGGACGGAGAAAGACAATGTTACGGAGGTGGTAGTGGATGGTTTTTTTGATGGAGAGGGTATGGGGTTGGAAGCTCAGCTCGGGGTCAGATAGGATGCCGAGGTTGCGAACAGTCTGGTTCATTCTGAGAGTGGCTGGGAAAGGGGGTTGGAATCATTGGCTGGGGAATAAAGTTTGTGGTGTGGACCGAAGACAATGGCTTTGGTCTTCCTAATGTTTAATTGGAGGAAATTGCGGTTCACCCAGGACTGGATGTCAGACAAGCAGGCCGAACACAGTGGAAGGTAGAAAGAGGTGGTCGTATGGTAGAGCTGGTTTTCGTCAGCATACGTGTGGAATCTGCTGCCGCTCCACCGATGTGACTTCGCAGAATGTGCAGCGGAAACCCCACTTATGCACGTCTATCGGGCTTCCGCTACACTTCCAGTAAAGTTACGTTGACGGAGCAGCAGCTCTGAGCAAATTCCCGTCCATGGTGTTGTGAAGGGAGTAAATTACTTCATACAAATTCCACATGCAAAATTCAATCCAAAGAACTTACTTTTCCTCCGGTTGTCTTACCTTCTTCTCCCCTCCCCCCATCCCGTCCCATTTAGATCAGCTATCCATCTTGAAGTACTGAGTTGTGATGAAGGTCCACATCCAAAAGGTTCTGCCTATCTTTTCCCTTCATAGATCTGCTCTGTGTTTCCACCACTTTATGTTTGTATTTGAAGAAAGTACTTGTTCTTCCATTCATACCCTAATCGTAATTAACACCAGTACTGCTGTGAGTTGGTTGTAAAGGGTGGTGGTGATTAAAGCAAAAGTGTAGGTGTCGCTTCCAAATGTCACATTTGTTCCTGTGTCACATATGTTTATGTCTTGAGTGCACTGATAGTCCAAGAAACTAATAGTACAACTGAAATGCTAACTTTCCCTTTCTAAGCACAAATAAAAAGCTCCAGTGCTCCATGGCACACTCCAAGGTCCAGGAGTACATGCTGGGGGATGCAATCAAGCAAGGTGTGGCCTATGCAAAGGCTCTATGGGGAAAGGCCAATGTGTAAGGCCATCCTACCTTGTATTGTACAGAAGTTATTCAGCTAATGTGCTGCAGTAGCAGTCTTGTGGCTAAGGAAAATATTCGACAAACATTGATGATTAGGGCCCACCTCAAGTATTGCTGCAGTATAAATCTCTGAATAACAATTTTCGCAGGCTCAGTCCCCACCACTTTGAGGGAGAGGCACATTTAATTTCCAATGTGCTGGGCCAACGTACTTCCTTTGCGGTATACAGCCTTTCCAAGATGCCCCTAAATTCATCTCCACAATCATCCTTTGTACTGTTTCTATCCTTAGCTGCGACTTTCAAAGAAAGACTTGCATTTATATAGCGCCTTTCACAACCTCAGGACATCCCAAAGTGCTTTACAACCAATGATGCACTTTCAAAGTGTAGTCACTGTTGTAATGTAGGAAACGTGACAGCCAATTTGTGCACAAGGTCCCACAAACAACAATGAGAAAATGACCAGATAATCTGTTTTTTAGTGATGTTGGTTTTTTAATTTCAAAATATACTTTATTTCATAAAATTTAAAGATACACACAGTTCAATATAAAAAAGGAAAATTCCAAGCAATACAGTTCAGACCAATACACTGCAAATCATTCACACTGTGATTCCATTATTACAATTCAAAACACTGTACATATCTCCTAATACATTCTGTACAATACAAGGTGGGATGGCCTTACACACTGGCCTTTCCCCATAGAGCCTTTGTGTAGGCCGCACCTCGCTTGAGTGCATCCCGCAGCACGTACTCCTGGACCTTGAAGTGTGCCAGTGGGCAACACTTGGTCGTGGACAGCTCCTTCAGCTGGAAGACCAGCAGGTTTCGGGCGGACCAAAGGGCCTCCTTCACTGAGTTGATGGTCTTCCAGCAGCAGTTGATAACTGTTTCGGTGTGCGTCCCGGGGAACAGCCCATAAAGCACAGCATCCTGTGTTACCGAACTGTTTGGGATGAACCGGGACAGATATCAACGCATTTCACTCCACACCCTCTGCACGAAGGGGCAGTCCATCAGGAGGTGGACGACAGTCTCAACCCCGCTGCAGCCTCGAGGGCAGCTCGCAGTGGCGCTGAGGTTCCATGCGTGTTGGAAGGACCGCACTGGGAGGGCCTTTCTCAGCACCATCCAGGCTACATCCTTGTGCCTGTTGGTCATTTCCCGCGACGAGATGTTCTGCCAAATGACATCAACCGTCTGGTCGGGGAACTGCCCGATCAGATCCACTATCTCCTTTCCCTGCAGGACCTCCAGAACATTCCGTGTTGACCACTGTCTGACGGCCTTGTGGTCGAAGGGGTTCCTTCTCAGGAACTTCTCCACCTGGGACAAGTGGCAGGGTACGATCCAGCTGGACGGGATGTCCTGCGCCTGCTCGGCCAGACCCAGCCTTCTCAGTGTGTTGGACAAGTAGAAACCCAGCACGTAGTGACACTTGGTGCTTGCGTACTGGGGCTCTACACATATCCTGAGGCAGCCACACACAAAGGAGGCCATCAGGATCAGAGCGGCGTTGTGGACGCTCCTCCCCCCTTTGTCTGGGAGCTTGTACATGGTTTCCCTGCGAACGCATTCTACCTTGGACTTCCAGACAAAGTGGAAGATAACTCGGGTGACTGTGGCGGAAGAGTTGTGGGGAATGGGCCAGACCCTGGCCATGTAGAGCAACACCGTGAGTACCTCACACCTTATCACTAGGTTCCTGCTGGTTATGGAGAGGGATCGCCCCACCCACATACCAAGCTTCTGTTTGGCCTTGGCAAACCGTTCCGCCCAGTTCTTGGAGCAGGCCTGCCCCCACCTTCGAACCAGATCTCCAGCACCTTCAAGTAGTCGGACCTGACGGTGAAGGGGACAAAGGATCTGGTCTCCCACCTGCCAACGAACATGGCCTCACTCTTACTCTGGCCCTTGAGGCCAGTTCGAAACGGTCGCAGATGCCCATCAGTCTGTGTACCGACTGCTGATTGGAGCAAAAGACGGTGACTTCATCAATGTACAGGGAAGCCTTAACCTGAGAGCCTCCGCTGCCTGGGATCGTCACCCCACCTGCGTCCTTTCTGATAGATGTGGCAAACGGCTGGATACAACATACGAACAAGACTGCAGAGAGTGAGATTGGTTGAGGGATAAATATTGGCCAGGACACCGGGGAGAACTCTCCCGCTCTTCTTCGAATAGTGCCATGGAATTTTTTAGGTCCACCTGAGGGGGAAGACAGGGTCTCGGTTTAACGTCTCATCCGAAAGACTTTGGGTAAGACTTAGCATTGATCTTATTTCATGTTCATGAAGCTAATGGTGAGTGCTCTACTATCAAGCAAGGCTAATCTAATAAGATCATGATGCAAAGGTTGCAGGCTGGACGACTTAATGACGTAGCTCTGTGAAAATGGATGATCTAACTAAGGAGTTTCCAAGTATTTTGTCTTCATGGGCCTATCAGGTTCATACCATGGTGCCTTGCAGGCTGCACATTAAGTTCAAATCCATGTTTTCATGAATTTACATATTGATACTGACTGCATGCAGATACTGACAGATCTTGCTGTTCTGATTTAGGGATTATCCATCAGTGAGGCGACAGGTTTCTAAAAACAGCTCTTTCTAAACTTGCAGGCCCACATTATTGAAATGGGACAAACCAGCGAGCAAAAAGCATGAGCACAAACAGATTTGAGTTTCTTGGGATAGATTATCAGGTTTCCAGGGCCAGATATAGCCCCCAAACCACACCTCAGCACTAAATCCTCATGATGCATCTTGTGTATCCTATAAATGTTTGATAGATCGTAAACAATGGTGTAGCTCTCAGACACTTTACATGTTGACTTGTGTTGTGAATAGTTTGATGGTTATGCAAATATTATCGTAATTTAGAGCAGTACCATTAGTGTCATATACTTGTCCAAATATTTGTAGGGATTTTTTTAAAGAGAAAAAAATGAATATCGTGCAGGTTTCTTTATTCGTGTTTAAGTCCCCACCCTCTATCGCTAACCTTCTCAAGCCTTACAACCCCCCCCGCTGCCAAACTCTTCATTCCTCTGACACTAGCTTCTTTTACATCCCCTTTCACTTTGCCCAATCACTCGCAGCCATTCCTTTGGCCAATTAGGCCCCGGGCTCTGGAAATCCCTTCCTCAACTACAACAACTTGCATTTATATAGCACCTTTAACATCCCAAGGCACTTCATAGGAGCGTCATTAGACAAAATTTGACACCAAGCCACATAAGGAGATATTACGACGGGTGATCAAAAGCTTGGTCAAAGGCGTAGGTTTCAAGGAGTGTCTTATCGGAGGAGAGAGAGGTAGAGAGGCAGAGAAGTTTAGGGAGGGAATTCCAGTGCTTGCGGTCTAGACAGCTGAATGGACAACCACCTATGGTTGAGCGAAGGAAATCAGAGATGCATAAGAGGCCAGAATTGGAGGAGTGCAGTGTTCTCGGAGGGGTTGTAGGGCTGGAGGATGTTACAAAGATAAGGAGGGGTGAGGCCATGGAGGGATTTAAACACAAGGATGAGAATTTTAAATTTGAGGTGTTGCTGGACCGGGAGCCAATGTAGGTCAGCGAGCACAGGGATGATGGGTGAACGTGACTTGGTGCGAGTTAGGATACAGGCAGCAGAGTTTTGGATGAGCTCATGTTTACGAAGGGTGAAAGATGGGAGGCCAGCCAGGAGAGCATTGGAATCATCGCGTCTCGAGGTAACAAAGGCATGGATGAGGATTTCAGCAACAGATAAGCTGAGGCAGGGCAGAGACGGGCGATATTACATAGGTGGAAGTAGGCGGTCTTGGTAATACAGAGGATATGGGGTCGGAAGCTCCGCTCAAGGTGAAATAAGACGCCAAGGTTGTGAACTTACTGGTTCAGCTTCAGACAGTGGTCAGGGAGAGGGATAGAATCAGTGGCCAGGGAATGGAATTTGTAGTGAGGGCTGAAGACAAAGGCTTCAGTCTTTATTCTACACACAAAGGGTTGTAGAAGTTTGGAACTCTCTTCCACAAACGGCAATTGATACTAGCTCAATTGCTAAATTTAAATGTGAGATAGATAGCTTTTTGGCAACCAAAGGTATTAAGGGATATGGGCCAAAGGCAGGTATATGGAGTTAGATCACAGATCAGCCATGATATTATCAAATGGCGGAGCAGGCAGGAGGGGCTGAATGGCCTACTCCTGTTCCTATGTTCCTATGTTTCCTATGTTCCCAATATTTAATTGGAGGAAATTTCTGCTCATTCAATACTAGATGTCGGATAAGCAGCAATGACAAATCATACACAATGGAGGGGTCGAGGGAGGTGGTGGTCAGGTAGAGCTGAGTGTCATCAGCGTACATATGGAATCTGGCACTGTGTTTTTGGATGATGTCACCCAGATGCAGCACGTAGATGAGAAATAGGAGGAGACCAAGGATGGATCCTTGGGGGACTCCAGAGGTAACGGTGTGGGAGCAGGAAGGGAAGCCATTCACTTCTCTACTTCCTTTAAGACCCTCCTTAAAACTCACCTCTGTGATGGAGAGTTTGGTCCCCCCCACTCCATCTTTCTCCTTCTTTGGCTGCTCGTCCATTTTCTTTGATTATGCTATGGCCATTTCTTCATGTTAAAGGTGCTACATAAATACAAGTTGTTAATGTAACCTTTCAATAATTATAATGGAGGATACATATGAGGCTGCTGCAAGATGCAAAGGAGGTACTTCAACACCTGTTTATATGATTTATAGTCAACAGTATGGCAGGCCTGTCAACACTGAGGAAATGTTTAAGTGAGATTTGTGATATCTAAAACTCACTTCATGAAGTACAGCCATGCTAATTTTTTTTAAAAGGGAGACATGCATCAAAATAGATTGTATTTTTAAACCAAAATGGCAGTCACATTTTATGAGTGACACTTAACAGGTCTGTAGGCTTGTAAAAGGGGCACTATTTCTTCCAAACTTCAAAAAAATAATTTCCTATTTTCAGTCACCTGTCTTTGTGTTATATACTTCAGACTAGAAATTAAGCAATAAATCTGAGCAGCAGGCAAACCCAATACAATCAAATTAACCTACAGCCAAATTAACCTCTGGGGAAAAAGTGAATCAATAAGCAGATCAATGACCTGGCTTTCGTTCTGTTCCCTTGGCAACGAGCCTCTCACGAAGGGAATGAGGCCCTTTTATGTTCCTTCAGTAACAGCAGGTCAACCTCATATTGGATTCCCCTCCCACTCAGGAGCACGCATGTTGTGAACTGGGTCATTTTCCACTGAGAAAGAACCAGCTTTGATGCCTGTGTTCCAGCTGCAACAGACCATCCATAAATTGATGTTAAATACTCCATTTTCTTTTCCTGCAAAGTGAATTCTAGTGTTCAACATATGGCCTTCTGAGAGGTTGACTTGCTCCGTTTCCTAAAATGTTTATGGCTCGTGTATTTTTCTTGAATCTAACATGGCCTCCAATAACCCAGCTGGTGCGCTGGCATTCAGGTCAGTTCACTCAGTGCAAACATGCTGGTATCAGCTAAACCAAATCAGGTTTACCCAGCACTGAATTCTTGAACTATTCACATGGGTAGAAGGTTGACTCATGTGGGCATATACTAGTAGGGAAGAATAAACCCTAAATTCTGTATATGGATGCAGGGGTCACACATCCAATTTCCAGAAATTGCTTGTTGCATGGGATATGTCTAAGGCACTCACTTAAAAGAGTCTCACAACATGGTTTAAAGTTCATGAAACTAGGTGTATCCCAGTGCCAGCTTCCATGCTGCTGTTTACTGTGACTCAGTTCTTAAGTACTTTTGTTTGGGTTTTGATACTGTATTTGTTACATTTTTTAGGTGTTTAGTACTATATTCTCTAACAGTAGCTTCCATAAGCAGACCTTTATCCCTTAGAGTCCAGAAACTCTATCATTTCCAACTTCTGCCATCATAGAGGTGAATACCTGCGGGTCTAAGTTACTCCACCTTCAGTAATCTGTTTACTGGATGTAACTTCCTGCCTATAAAACCTTACTTACTGTCTAAAAAAATACATTTTGTTGTCACATTTTTTGTCGCACATTCATATCAACTTTTTCCACTATAAATTCCTATGCCCATGTTTATAATGGAACCCATCTACGTGAACTTGTCATGTTGTAATTGCACAATTTGGCCACCAGGTGATGCTGTGCGACCAATTTCTGAACTTTCTCGAACCGCTCTGCCGCCATCTTGTGTTCTTCTAATCTTGAAGGGGAGCGTTAAACCTTTCTGTTGAAGTATTCAACTTTTATTCAGTTTAAAATAAATATTTAGTTCATGAGGTTAAAATCTTTATAAAAGTAACACGAAGAATGTAAAAATGACACCATTTTGGCATCTGTCGTACCATCTTGTTCTCCGTCCCGCATTCTCTCCTGTTTCTCGCCAGCTTACTGGCCTCACTTTCTGCTACCCAGGACTTTCCCTGACCATCCCCCTAAGAATTCTGCGCGCTTGCAGCTGGGACCTGTTCCACTGTGCCAATTCCCTTCTGCTCGGTCATCTTCTCCACTTGGGGGAAGTCAGATGTCCATCTGTGGCCTGGAGATTCTTCCCCGCCCAGCCGCCAACATCCTCCACTCCTGTATGTGTGTGCGATCTGTGCCTCCCTTCTCCGCCAGTGCCGCCAGCATCCTTCGCTCCTACTTTTTAATCTTCACCTTGGGATCTGTCACCAGCTCTTCTCTCATTTGAGTCCAAGAGGAGACCAGTCAGTGCCAGGACAGAAAAACTGGATTTATTTTCAAAACATTTGCAGCCCTTTCTGCTTTAATAAATGCCCTGTGTTTTTTTTAAAACGCAATTAAAAAAAAAGTGTCCTCCCCATTTAAACTTCTTTTCTTCTGTGGCAGACTAAGATCTCGCAGACAGTCCATCAAAGTTCATGAAATAATTTCTGAGTACTTCTTGCGCCCACAACTAAATCGAGTTATTTGCTGAAAGATATATTTTGATAAGTCGTTATTGTCAGAAGTACTGTAGCAAGGAGTTTGATGTGAAGAAGTGGACAAATGATCCTTTCTTTAATGAGCATTATTTTCTACATTGCCCATTTCAAATGTTCTCTGTTGTTGCCCATAATACAAGGCACTTCAGATTAAATGATTTCAGCAACATGAGGCCTCACCTCTTCCCTGTGCTTCTGCTTCCCCCACCGTCCATAATTCTCCCCTTCCCACCTCTGCCCCTCCTCCCTCTGCTCCGTCCTCGCCCTTTCCTCTCCGTATTAGCTGGATAGGACGTAAAGCTTTAACTGAGTGGTAGGGTTCCCTCGAGTGCAAGGAGCTGCACATAGTAGCCATGTGAGAATTAGGGCTTTTTATATCAATTCCTATCATTGATGCTGAATAAAACATGGAAACAAAGGGCTTCCAGTAGACACAGATATCTCCTTTAATAGCAGTTAGTAATTGATCACTGGATCTCCCTTGGTGCAGCTCACAATGAGTCAGAGAACCTGCTGTTCCTTGGATAAGGGACAGGCAAGAAAGCAATATGGCTGCTTGGAAGTCTGAGAGAGATCTGAGAGACAGTATTAATTTTTTGATTGTTTCCTGGGAAACTGAGGCATTGTGATTCCTTATGTGATGCACAATGTAGATATAATGAATCCAGGTCGGACGCAAAACAATTAATTTTATCACTGAATTCATTGGGGTCCTTTCTTACTATGGTACCATGTTTTAGAGAGCCAAATTAGGGAAAACAAAATATGTAGATATAAACAGATGAGTAGATGATGGGACAATTCAGTAGAAACAGTTCTAGGTGTAACGTTCAACACTTTAAAATAAGTTAAAACTATAAATCTGATGCCCTGACCTCCATTCACACTGGTGAACCCCATGATTAATTTTGTCATATTTTAGACCTGAACCCAAGTAATGTTATATTATGAGGTAGATTTTACAAATTCAAATTCCTCGTGCAAAGTGTGACGCCCTCGGAGTACTTATTAAGAAGTCACAGCATGCAGGCCAACGTAGCCTGCGGGATTTTCTGATGGCATAAATTCTTAAAATCTGCCCTTATATCTTTGTTTATGATTGACTTTCTAATAAAAAATTTTAAAAGCAATTTGAAAATCAACCCACAAATGATTGGTGCAATCAATGGTCGGTTCATAATCACAGGTGAGGTCAGCACCTGACAGCTTGAGCTTGAACACATCACCATGAAATTCATGGCTGCATTAAAGCAAGAAATGCTGACACAACAAAGTTGTTTGCTGCTTGGATATACAGCAGTTTAACTTTTGTGTTTGACCGTGACGAGAGCTGGCGAGAGAGTTTCAAAACAAATCAACTAAATCTTTAACTAAACATAGTTCGAAACCATCAAAATAAGAATTTGAGGAAAAGTCTGCATAGGACTGATAACTGTGCAGCAAGAACTTTTGCTCACAAGAGAGAAAAACCCTGGGTCAGGGTGTAGGAGCCAAACAAGTCAATATCTGAAACAAGTCAGCATCAAAACTAGATCAACACTTGGAAAGATCTGTGAGAACCAGCTGAGAGCTCTGTGCTGCAGTAGACAGTGTTTAACACCAGGGGACTTTGTGCAAAAAAAATCAGTTTAGAACAGATTTTATTTGCACTGAGCTGAGTTTATAATTCTGGAATAACAAGTGAGTCTGCTCTGCAGTTTAAAAAAAAAGTTTCTTGAGATATTAAATTGAAGATTTGCAAAAACAATTTGCTACTTATAAGAACAAACTTCTACTTTTGGAGAAATAAGGCTTTCCTGGTTTGAAAGGAAGCAAAAAAAAGTGGAGAAATTAAATCAATAACGAGAACAAATGAAAATCTGCTCGAGATCTCTAACAATCTTACTGTAAACAGAGTGATTTTGTACCAGAGCTAAAAGAGATGGGCCTGTGAAACTGAACAGTGCCAAATATATGAGGAAGTAAAACAATTAAATAGCCCGAGAGTTGTGTGGTTTAAAATAAATACATCGATTGCTGAGATGGTGAATCAATAGAAGTTGGAATTGTAGAGACGAAAAGATCTGATTTATTTCCCCCACCTCTCTGAATAAAATCACCATTACTTTTGGGGGACTACAGACTTTTTAGCAAAAACAGCTTCAGTACCAACATCGACAACACAATCAAAATCCAATCTAAGGAAGATTCTGCATAGGATTGGAGACGCTGTGCAGCAAGGAGTTGTACTAATCATAAGAGAGAATTAGCCCTGAATTAGAGGGGAAAAAAGAATAGATCTAGATCACAAAATAAAATTAAACTTCAACAGTATATCAAATCCTGTGAAGATAAGCTGAGAGCTCTGTACTGCATTTAGCCAGTGTGTTTATCACAGACAAGAAATATATCTTTCTCCAGTGGGGGAATAGGAAATTGGAAATCATGAGCACTGATTCAGATCCCACCAAAATCATTAATTTTGGAGCGCAACTGTCTTGTAAATCACAAAAAATTCTGGGGAAGAAATTGTACAGGATTGGGAACTCTGCTGCAGGAATCCAAGACAAGAAGAGATTGCTATGAATATTGCATTAAGGAGCTTCGACCTCTTGGGTTCCTGCGTGACGTAAAGTGGAATGGGGCCAAGCAAAATATAACATATCTTGAATATGCTTATGGATGTGCCTTTGGATGATGGTGGCATGGCTAGCCAGACGATATGTGAGTCGCTGCAAGAACTAGGACGCACTCATCCTGAAGTGGTACTGATGTTCTGTCGCAGGTATCTTGCCCGTCACAAGAGGTTGCTGGGGGTACACTGCTTCGCTTTGTTAAGGACGATAGCACTGATACTGAAGGACAACAGTGATGACTTAGACCAAAGAAAGACTAAAAAACTTATCACTGTCTTCCATGTAAATGACCAAATTGAAATGTATAACTGATGACGATCAGGAAATTGCAAGTAGCCTCCTAATTGGTCTGGATCATTGGTTTAGCAAGGAAATTTTTGATGAGCTGCTGTCAATGTTTCAAACAAGGTTGCAACCACATTTCTATGTGGTGCTGACACTAGCCCAGCCTGTGTAAAGAAAACATGCATTATGTTGTACCTTTGTTGTAGCCTGTCTTGAATATCATGCCCCCTATGTTTCGTGCATTTGAGGTTTTTTAGTGAAAACATTCTTGCATACCTGTTCGACCTAGAGAAGGCCCCAGACCCTACAGTTAAGAACAATTTATTCTTCTAAGAGTTTTCCACTGCTTATATCCTTTTCAATGTGTGGTTGCCCATGAAAGAACTCAATGTGAGTAGAGCAGTAATAAAAACATCAGGCCACCTAACCCACCTGATACCCTTTGACAAACTAAAGAATGAACTACCACCCGCAGGTTAATTCCAACAATCCTATCTATGTACCAAAAGACCTCTAGTGATTTTTGTTTCACTCAGGGTATGTACGGTGTACTGCACACTGCCATAGAGAGCAACAGTGAGGTGCTAGTGATGCAACTGGGCAATCTGCTTATCAATTTACATGATCAGATTTGTATTGCAGTGAACCAATCCACCGACCTATTTGCTCAGAAGCATCAAAAGGAACTTCTTTGCTGCTTCAAAGTTCTGACTCCAGCCACAACAAACCAGACAGTAGAATTCCTTCTGCTGCAGCTGGCAGTCGACAATGATCAAATTCGACTGGGATTCCTAAATTCCTTTGTCCACATTTATAATGGAAATCCCCTATGTAAACTCGTCAGTCTTCAATTGCACATTCCGGCCGTTAAACGGCTTCCCCCAACAAATCTCTCAAAATTCTTTTTGATCATTTTTCATCTTAGGCATGGGAAATCATGTGCTCTGCAGGTCTTAATGGTCTCCCCAGTAAAACCTCAATGTGCATTGCTCTTACAAAGGAACATAGGAACAGGAGTAGGCCATTTAGCCCCTTGAGCCTGTTCCACCATTCAATGAGATCAAGGCTGATCTGTGATCTAACTCCATGGGCTCTATTTTCACACCTGCGATCAGGTGCATTCGTGGCGGGGGGCTGCGAAAATCGGGGATTCCCGGGGCGGGTCCGGAGCCCGGCTCCAACCCGCCCACTTCCGGGTTCCCCAGTGACGCGCTCACATGCTCGCGCAGCCCCCGCATGTGGGACTCCCGCCGGCAATTAAAGCCAGCGGGGTACCACTTAAAGTAATTGAACAGGTACTTCAGGTTGTTTACAGACCTGATTGACCTGATATTTTAGGAGGGATTGGATTTTGCAATTAACTGAGACTCTTTCCCGTACTGGGGGAAACACTCCCAGTTGAAATGGACGTGTTGCAGCCATCAGCCTGTGGCAGCTGCAAAGGTCCATTTGACAGGTGGGGGGTGGGGGTGACCCTCACTCATTGCAGGAGGCCACTCTGTCACTTTGGACAAAGTTTGGCCTCCACCACCCTCCTCCTAACAATCAAATGCATAAACTTGCGCACTTACCCCGGTGTCCAGACACATTTACCTACCTTGCGGACCCCCTCAAATGTACATCTTCCGGATGGGGGCCGCCGTAGCTGCAGTCATGACCTTCTCGAAGGGCGAACAGCTTCACCAGCCTCGCCAGCCACGCCGTCCACCTCTGACACGTGGCGCTCCATGACACAGTGCTGTGACACATCCACAAACACAGCAGGTGGGAGGGCAACCACAGAGAGAGATGCGTCGCAGAGGGCACTACCCTCGCCACAGGGTCTGCAGACCGAGGCTTAGCTTCCGTGGACATGTAGTCGTGGACATCTGCAGCCTCCTTCATGCCGAGCTGCTCCCAGCTGGCCCAAGCACTATCTTCTTATCTGTCGCTGTGAAAGTCACCACTGCCCTCAACAACTTCTCCTCCGCATCCTTCCAGGGTACCACCGGGGACATCGCTGACGTCTCTCAGTCGTCTGCACAAAAGAGCCCTGCAAATACAGCTACACCCACTCTGCACTGACACAATGGGTGGCATGAGTTGTGGGTCTTCATTGTGATCCTCAGGAAAGGGCATTATTGCACAAACCAGACAAGATTCGCAAAAACGTGGCAGTAGTGGTGCCAATATAATATATAATGTGAGTTGGTCAGAAATTAAATATAAGTAAACACCATGACAAACCCTCAAACACCCTTTGTGCCTACTGCACATATGTGTTGCATGCCCTGTGGCTGCAGCACAGGTAGTGGCAGGTTGAGTGAGGCTGACCGTGAAAGAGATGCATCAGAGGGTGAGTATGAGATACAGCCATGAGATTGTGTGAGGATTGGGTTGAGTGGTAGTGGTGGGATGAGTACTGGCGAGGTGAGTAAGTGCAGGTAAGATGAGGATGAGCTTTGAATGGGTATGAGGGGTGATGTGATAGAATAGTGTTGGCAGTGCAGAAGGAGATGTGGGGTGGGGGCGGTGATGTGGCAGACGGAGTCTAGGGGAATGAGTAAGTGTAGTCGGCTGACCTATTAGGTCATTGAAGCGCCTCCTGCACTGTATGCAGGTGCGCGATATTTTGGTGGTGCAGGTGACCTCCTCTGCCACCTCGAGCCAGGCCTTCTTGGTGGCAGAGGCAGGCCGCTTCCTCCCGCCCGCCGGGGGGAAGATCTCTGTCCTCCCCCTCCTCCTCACCCCATCCAATGATACCTGGAGTGAGGCATCATTAAACCTGGGAGCAGCTTTCCCCCTGGGCTGCTCCCTGCTGTAATTTTTCCTATTTTCTGCAGCATCAGTCAGTGGAGGACTGCCCCTTTAAATAGGGCTCCTCCAGCTGACAGACCTTACTGCGCATGCGCAGTCCGCCCGCCGCGCAGCTTTCCAGCGGGAAACCTGGAAGCACAGGTAAGTGGCTCCAATTAGCCTGTAATTGCGTGCGGAGCACACTGATTTCACCGGGCGCATTACCCACGCACCCAATCGATCCCCCGCTGAGAACCCGCCGCCATGCTAATATCGAGCCCCTTATACCCGACTTAGCCCCATATCCCTTAATACCTTTGGTTAACAAAACTCTATCAATCTCAGATTTAAAATTAACAATTGAGTTAGCATCAACTGCTGTTTGCGGAAGAGAGTTTCAAACTTCTACCACCCTTTGCGTGTAGAAGAATTTCCTAACTTCACTCCTGAAAGTCCTGGCTCTAATTTTTAGGCTATGTCCCCCAGTCCTCGACTCCTCAACCAGCAGAAATAGTTTCTCTCTATCTACCCTATCAGTTCCCCTTAATATCTTGAGAACATCGATCAAATCACCCCTTAATCTTCTAAATTCCAGGGAATACAACCCAAGTTTGTGTAATCTGTCCACGTAATGTAACCCTTGGAGTCCAGGTATCATTCTAGTAAATCTATGCTGCACTCCCTTCAAGGCCAATATATCCTTCCTGAGGTGCGGTGCCCAGAACTGAACACAGTACTCCAGGTGTGGTCTAACCAGGGCTTTGTATAGCTGTAGCATAACTTCTACCCCCTTGGATTCTAGTCCACTAGATATTAAGGCCAGCATTCCATTAGCCTTTTTATTATTTTCTGTACCTGTCCATGACATTTTAATGATCTATGTACATGGACCCCTAAGTCCCTTTGGACCACCACTCTTTCGAGCTTTTCACCATTTAGAAAGTACTCTGATTTACCCTTTTTGGGTCCAAAGTGGATGTCCTTACACTCGCCGACATTGAAATCCATTTGCCACAGTTTTGCCCATTCACTTAATCTATTAATATCTCTTTGTAATTTTATGCTTGCATCTACACTGCTTACAATGCTGCCTATCTTTGTGTCTTCAGCAAACTTGGATATGTGGCTCTCTGTCCCATCATCTAAGATGTTAATAAATACAGTTAATAGTTGAGGCCCCAACACAGATCCTTGTGGGACACCACCAGTCACATCCTGCCAATTTGAGTACCTGCCCATTATCCCTACTCTCTGTCTTCTGCCGTTCAGCCAATTTCCGAACCAAGTCAATAATTTGCCCTCAATTCCATGAGCTCTTCCATTATGCAGGAATATTCTCTGTGGCCTGTACATTCAGTTGGAAGAGCAAAGGTGCTCTTCCAAAGGCCTGTACCTCAAGTAGCATTCCAGTTTCCTTCCTTCCTCCTTCTCTTCTTCCAAATATGCCAAAGCTACTTAACAATGCTGAATCCCTCTTGTACACCAGTGATGCACATTGTGGTTTTACCAGGGAGACCATTAAAACATGCAACAGCACATGATTTTCCAATGCCTAATGGGTGAGCTGCCAATCCCAGGCATAGCTCACATAGAAACATAGAAAATAGGAACAAGAGTAGCCATTCGGCCCTTTGGGCCAGCTCCGCCATTCAAAATGATCATGACTGATCGTCTAACTCAGTACCCTGTTCACGCTTTTTCCCCATATCCCTTGATCCCTTTAGCATTAAGAAATATATCTATCTCCTTCTTGAATACATCTAATGACTTGGCCTTCACTGCCTTCTGTGGTAGAGAATTCCACAGGTTCACCACCCTCTGAGTGAAGAAATTTCTCCTCATCTCGGTTCTAAATGGCATATCATGTATCCTGAGACTGTGACCACTGGTTCTGGACTCCCCAGCCATCGGAAACATCCTCCCTGCATCTAGTCTGTCTAGTCCTATTACAATTGTATATGTTTTGATGAGATCACCTCTCATTCTTCTATACTCGAGTGAATATAGGCCTTGTCGACCCAATCTCTCCTCATACGTCAGTCCTGCCATCCCAGGAATCAGTCTGGTAAACCTTTGTTGCACTCCATCCATGGCAAGGACATCCTTTCTCAGATAAGGAGACCAAAACTGCACACAATACTCCAGATGGGGTCTCACCAAGGCCCTGTATAACTGCAGTAAGACATCCCTGCTCCTCTACTCAAATCCTCTTGCAATGAAGGCCAACATACCATTCACCTTCCTAACTGCTTGCTGCACCTGAATGCTCGCTTTCATCGACTGGTGTACAAGGACACCCAGGTATTGTTGCACCTCCCCTTTTCCCAATCTATCACCATTCAGATAATAGTCTGCCTTTCTGTTTTTACAACCAAAGTGGATAACCTCACATTTATCCATGTTATACTGCATCTGCCATGTTCTTGCCCACTCACCCAACTTGTCTAAATCACATTGGAGCCTCTTTGCATCCTCCTCACAGCTCACATTCCACCCCAGCTTTGTATCATCTGCAAACTTGGAAATGTTACTTTTAGTTCTCTCATCCAAATCATGGATATATATTGTGAATAGCTGGGGCCCAAGCACTGATCCCTGTGGTACCCCACTAGTCACTGCCTGTCACCCGGAAAAAGACCCGTTTATTCCTACTCTCTGTTTCCTGTCTGTCAATCAATTCTCAATCCATGCCAGTATATTCCCCCCAATCCCATGTGCTTTAATTTTGCACACTAACCTCTTGTGTGGGACCTTATCAAAAGCCTTCTGAAAATCCAAATACACCACATCCACTGGTTCTCCCCTATCTAGTTTACTAGTTACATCCTCAAAAAACTCCAGTAGATTTATTAAGCATGATTTCCCTTTCATAAACCCATGCTGACTTTGTCCAATCCCGTTAATGCCCTCCAAGTGTTCTGTTATCACATCTTTTATAATAGACTCTAGCATTTTCCCCACTACTGATGTTAGGCTAACTAGTCTGTAATTCCCTGTTTTTTCTCTCCCTCCTTTTTTAAATAGTCGGGTTACATTTGCCACCCTCCAATCTGTAGGAACTGTTCCAGAGTCTATAGAATTTTGGAAGATGATCACCAATGCATGCAGTATTTCCAGGGCCACTTCCTTTAGTACTCTGGGATGTAAATTATCAGGCCCTGGGGATTTTTCAGCCTTTAGTCCCATTAACTTCCCTAGCACTATTTTTTGACTAATACTGGGTTTCCTTCAGTTCCTCCCTCTCGCTAGACCCTTGGTTTCCTAACATTTCTGGCAGGTTGTTTGTGTCCTCCTTTGTGTGTGTTTAATTGTTCTGCCATTTCTGACTGAAAGGAACCTACATTTGTCTTCACTAATCTTTTTCTCTTGACACTCTTGCTGTTTTCCCGTAATAGGACATTGCTGCAGGAGTTCCTCAGGGCAGTGTCCTAGGCCCAACCATCTTCAGCTGCTTCATCAATGACCTTCCCTCCATCATAAGGTCAGAAATGGGGATGTTCGCTGATGATTGCACAGTGTTCAGTTCCATTCGCAACCCCTCAAATAATGAAGCAGTCCGAGCCCGCATGCAGCAAGACCTGGACAACATCCAGGCTTGGGCTGATAAGTGGCAAGTAACATTCGCGCAAGACAAGTGCCAGGCAATGACCATCTCCAACAAGAGAGAGTCTAACCACCTCCCCTTGACATTCAGCGGCATTACCATCGCCGAATCCCCCACCATCAACATCCTGGGGGTCACCATTGACCAGAAACTTAACTGGACCAGCCATATAAATACTGTGGCTACAAGAGCAGGTCAGAGGCTGGGTATTCCGTGGCGGGTGACTCACCTCCTGACTCCCCAAAGCCTTTCCACCATCTACAAGGCACAAGTCAGGAGTGTGATGGAATACTCTCCACTTGCCTGGATGAGTGCAGCTCCAACAACACTCAAGAAGCTCGACACCATCCAGGAAAAAGCAGCCCGCTTGATTGGCACCCCATCCACCACCCTAAACATTCACTCCCTTCACCACCAGCGCACAGTAGCTGCAGTGTGTACCATCCACAGGATGCACTCCAGCAATTTGCCAAGCCTTCTTCGACAGCACTTCCCAAACCCGCGACCTCTACCACCTAGAAGGACAAGAGTAGCAGGTACATGGGAACAACACCACCTGCACATTCCCCTCCAAGTCACACACCATCCCGAATTGGAAATATATCGCCGTTCCTTCATCGTCGCTGAGTCAATATCCTGGAACTCCCTTCCTAACAGCACTGTGGGAGAACCTTCACCACACGGACTGCAGCGGTTCAAGAAGGCGGCTCACCACCACCTTCTCAAGGGCAATTTGGAATGGGCAATAAATGCTGGCCTCGCCAGCGACGCCCACATCCCATGAACAAATTAAAAAATATATTATAATGAAGAACTGCAGTGGAGTTTTCCCGGTGTCCTAGCTAATAATTATCCTTCAACCAACTCTACCAAAACAAGTTACCTGGTCATTCATCTCATTGTTGTTTATGGGATCATGCTATACACAAATTGGCTGCTGTGTCTCCCTGCAAAATAACAGTGCCTGTGCATCCTGAGAGTGTGAAAGGCGCTATATAAATGCAAGTTCTTTCTTACTTGTGGGCTTGAGACCAGGCAGTGCTTAAACACTGTTCGTCTAGCTGAGGTAGGGAGGTAGTTTTCACTTTCAGCGGATGTGGGCTGTAGCGGATCAGCCACCCGTTATACATCCCACCAGATTTTCTCTTCCCTCATCTACCACCACAGAACGTGAGAAAGAAGGATCCAAAGAGATTCCTCTGTAGATTATGCAGAAGCCTCCTCCTGGAATTGCTGATCCCTTTCATTTTCAGGTTTTTGGATCTTTATAAAAAGGACTCTGGCCAGATTATATGTGATCTTCAGGGCTCTATCCAACCAGGTTTGAGATCTGTTATGGCCTGATGCAGCATGGAGTACTATGTATTTGGTTTGTGGTGCTGATGTTCCAATATCAGTGCTGGTCTTCATGGCTGGGAGTAAATAACAATTAGTTAAGTTAGCTGTATCTCATTTGAGCATGGTTTCACCGTGACTGTGCACTCACTACCAACTGGAAAAGTCCATCAAAATGTTCTCTCAGCACTGTTATTTTGAGAACTGACCTGAAGAATCGCAAGGACACTCCAGAATGAACACAGTTTGGATAGAACCCTGACAATCATATACAGTCTGGCCAAAATGTGGTGACCTAATGTCACCGATATGTAATATGGATGAGAAAGGCAATTACACAGTCTTGATACAATTCCCAGGGCACCGGAGCCATCAGCCAGCGACTGTCTGCAAGGCCTTTATTCATGATTAACACCATATAAAAGTAGAGGGGGTGGATATTAATCAGAGATACATTACAAAAGACAGTCTTGTGTGGCCCAAATCACAACACTGATAGTGCAAAATAGCTGGAATGTAACCCAATCTTAACAGGAGAATTACAACATGCAGATGTGTATTACAAGCTATGATATTTCCATGTATCACTCAATTGAATAAAACCTAATGTTGATGCCTTTCAAATCATATAGTGTAATGCCAAGAAACTCACAAAATTAATTTGCAGGAATCTGCCATAAGTCACAGTCTGCAATAGCACCCGTCCCCAGCAATACAAACCCAAATACAAGCCAAAAGTGAGTGAAACTGCCTGTCCACAAACTCCATCTGTGCACAGTTGGAGTACAGTCCAAAGCAGTACTATACCTCAGGTGAAGTTACACTAATCTGAGGTTCACTCTCATGATTTGAGAAAGCCTAAATTTTACGATTGGTCATAAGCTTGATTGGAAATGGGGCAGTGCAATAACAGCTGACACCTGACCTGTAGTGCACTGACCCCTTGTACATTCCTGGGGTTCAGCGTTTATAATGGGGCCAAGCTCGCAGTGTGAAAAGTGCCTGTCGTTGGGGGACCGAGAAATCAGTTACTGCTGAAAGGTTTCGAGAGCTACAGCCGCTTAAAGGGGCAGGCATTGTGGTTCCTGACATTTCAAGGTTACAAGCTTCTTTGTTGGTTCTGAATGTGTGGAAGGAGTTCGGCAGAACAGAGACCACCCAGTTTGTCGGACCAGGAAGTAGAAATTCTGCTGCAGGAAATGAGGTATAAGAAAGGGTATTTGTTCAGGGCGGAGTGGTACAGGGCCCCCAGGCAAGCGGTCCAATGAGAATGGTGGCAAGTGGCTACTAGTGTAAATGCCAGGAGTACCATCCCTCCACCTGAAGGCAATGCTGGAAGAAGGTGCATGAGCTCACCAGGTCAAGAATGGTAGGGGAATCCTACCATTACTTTCTGTTAATTGGTTTATAGCATCAATGGCACTTACAAAAACTTCTCCTTCACGCTGTCTTAAATAACTTTGAATTCTGGTGTGAATGCCCATTATCTTGCAGGGCTCGCTTTATACCATCACCCTTCCCTTGCAACTGTTTCTTCACTCAAATCATGAATGCATTCAGCCCAAAGTAATCTACCTGTGTAATGCTGCAACATATCATCATACCCACCACTGCTATCACTTAGGAGCCTTGGTGGCAATTGTTGAGTCATAGCCATTTTTCACAACAGCTGCAATAGTTGCACATTGGGTTTCCCCATTGGAATCCCCATTTGTCTGTGCTTTTTGGAGGAAGAAGAGCTGTTGCTCAGAATGGAATGACAAATGGAAAATATATTTGCCTGACTACCCACCCATAAAGGTACAGAATGATGGGAGAGCTTGACGCTACAAGAGGAGAATGTTTGCATTTTAATCTGATATAACCTCCTGTCAAAGACTTCAGTTTTTCAAGTGGCTGTGTTCTCAACTTGAAACAAATGCATGATCTGGATTTACAGAGGTTTTTACGTCTCTCTGACCTTCAAACTACACATTTGACCTTTACCCCTCTCCCCATCTCCTCCATGGTACTCGAGGTGGATGGGGGAGGGGGGTACTATTTATAAATCTTGAGAAAACCTTCAGAGGTTTGCTTCAATGATCTTGATCTTATTTAAATGATAAAAGCTCAGATTTATCTGAATAATTTATCACTGAAGTGAATTTTCTTCCAAAGCTGTTGAATAATTTACAGCCTCACTGTTCTCAATGCTCTTTATATAGAAGCACAAAAATAACAATTGTAGCCTGGAATCATACAAAGTACAGGACTTTCAATGAAGAAATCCGATTTGAGTGGAGAGAAAAAAAAGCAGCAATATAAAGAAAATTATCAGCGCTGTATAATTCTTCGATAAAAAGATAAATTATGTGAAGTCCCCCCACCCGCCAGACGAGCTGAATTTCTTTATTCCGTTCACTCCCTCAGTGTTCTCATTCCTGTCATATGATTGAATTTAAATAACCTCTAATGTTTGTTGTCCTGAACTCAAAGCATTAACAGAGAACAAATTACACAGAGGACTCCATTATTAAAGTTCAGTGAATAGGATTAGACTCGGGGCTTTGATAGGCTTTATAAAGTAGTGCTGTGGGGAAGAATGACCCTGTTGTTGGATGATTTCTTCAGAACTAATATATCTTCTCTTTAATTACATTCTGAAATGACCAATTATATAAAAAACCTTATCTATACCTCTGCTACTGCTGAACAATATTATGGCTAAAAAGATTCCTGACAAAAAAAATCCATAGACACAAATGCAATAAAAAGGACTTTAATGCACGTTGACAAAAATCCCATCTTGCATAAGAAATTAGATGCCATTTGGATCAATATTACTTGAATTCAATCCACCCGTTCATCCTTTATGTAGGACTCCAAACCAATTAGGCAGTGAAGCAAATCTCCACTGGATTATAGGAAGTCAGAAAGAAAGATTTTAATTAGCTGAGAACTATGTTATTCTCTCCTCTCCGGTCCCTCAATAAACATGCAGCTAAACTTTGGTTGAGCTTCAGAGCCTCTTTATTTGGCTTCTCAGAAGATCTGCCACGGACAGTGGCAGTTTTGTAATAAAAATACAATACCAAGGTTTGTACTATTAAAGGTTTGTACCTTTATGAAAAGGTATTCAGCATTTTTTTTTTGTCAACTCATGACACAGTGACAAAATCACTTCGAAGCATATTGTTACGTGATATTTCCACAACTAAAATGATGCATGGCTCCTCTCCAATCCTGCACATAAAAAATATTTGAGTAGACGTCATTCCTTTGGTTATGACAGTGAACTGGAGGTTCACAGCAACCCACATGAAGAGTTTTAACTGAACTGATGGTAGCATTTCCAAGAAAGATTGGAAAGGACAATAGCAAAACTCCTGGGTTACCATCTTATACACTTAAAAAGTTTATCTTCATGCACAGAGTGATCAACACATGGAATGGACTTTCGTATATAGTAGTGGAGATGAAAACCCTGGAATCATCTATAAACCAACTGGATGCTGCACTGGGTCGGGGTGGGAGGGGTCTTTAGAGTCATTCTGGATGGCTGAGCAACGATGGTCTGAGTGGCCTTCCTCATCCATAATTATCTTATGAAATCAAATATATAATTTGCCACATTTTCTGGATATTTCATATCTTTAGTGTTTATTGGTGGAACAAAGCAATCTATTTCTTTGATTTTCTGAGTTAGGAGCTCTCAGAATGTCAATTTTATGGCACTTACCCAGGCTACTTGAATCATGAATTACACTAAAATTGACTAACCTGTTACAGCATTGGGCTACTTTATGATTTATTCAGATTAAATTAATAACCTTTCAAATTCTAGAGATAGAAATGGTTCAGCAAACTCTTGAATCCTCTTGGTAAGAGTCACATATCGGGGCTAATTCTGTGATTGGGTGGGGAGGGGTTTCCCAAAGACCACAGGTCTGCCATAGAACAACGTGATTTAAAGTAATGCCCGTAAAATCACGGGCTGCGTGCCTACAATTTCCTAATCTGCGCTGTCTGGGAGCGCAGCTCCGCTCTGGGAGCAGCCGATCGCAGAATCAGCCCTATCATCTGCAAAGCAAATCGAAGGATGAAAGGTGTAGGCTGTAGGGAGTCTGTCACATGTGCTGCTATGTGCCTTTTCAACTTATATCAAAATGGTTGCAGAGAGGGAAACAGATTCTGTAACAGTGCTGAGAAAAGGTGGTTCTTCTTGCTTCAGTGCTGAAACTGCCCAAACTCATTTCACATATTTGAACACAGTCCTGATGGCTGGGATGAAAGTTTTCTCTCTCTCTTGGCTGTAAAGGTCCCTAAGTGAAATGAGTTTGGGCAGTCTCGATCTAATATCCAGTGGGTGCAAATCCACAAAGTAAAGTATTCAAAATTCATCACTGATAAACTGGCAGTTTCACTTTGGCCACAAGGTTGGCTGATGTGAAAAACAGAAGCACACTGCAGGGTGCTTTACTAAACCTGGCACATTTTAGGCTGGAATAGGAGAAAGAAATAAAAAAGTTGCATTTATATGCCACCTTTCATGGCCTCAGGACATCCCAAAGTGCTTAACAGCCAATTAAGTACTTTTGAAGTGTAGTCACTGTTGGAATGTAGGGAAATGCAGCAGCCAATTTGCGCACAGCAAGGTCCCACAAACAGCAGTCAGGTAAACGACCAGATATTCTGTTTTGGTGAAGTCAGTTGAGGGATAAATGTTGGCCAGAGCACCGGGAGAATTCTTCTGCTCTTCTTTGAATAGTGCCATGGGATCTTTTACGTACACCTTAGAGGGCAGACAGGGCCTTGATTTAACGTCTCATCTGAAAGACGGCACTTCTTCCAGTGCAGCACTCCCTCAACCTGGATTATGTGTCGATGCCTCTGGATTGGGACTTGAACCCACAACCTTCTGACTATTTAAAAAATTCATTCATGGGATGTTGGCGTCACTGTGGAGGGACGCTTTACTCCACATTTGGCCATGCTACACCTGATCTGGGAGTGCTCGATACCTGGCACAAGTATGTTCCATTTCTCAGTACTGACACTCCTCACTTTGAGCACAAAAAAATTCACTTAAGTATTGAGGTAGAAGACTAAACTAAATTGTAGCTGTGAAACCAGAATGTTCATGCTGCTGGAGCTGTAAGGGAAGGAATTTCAAGTCTCTGCTGCCAGCATACAGCCTTGCTAGATGCGAGGCTGGATGCAGAATCATGGTTATGTTGTTAGCTCTATCTCTGACCTGCCTTCACACCTGGTGAAGCTCCTCACTGGCTGAAGATCCTTGCAATATCTGCCCTGTGCTGTCTGTAGTGACCAGCACGGTTGGACTTGAACAAATTAGATTTTTTTCTGTGTCTTCGAGGAAATGAAACCATCTAAAAGAGTAAAATTTTGAGGATAGGTTGCATAAACTAGGCTTGTATTTCCTTGAGTATGGAAGATTGAGGGATGATCTAATTTGGATTTCCAAAAAGCATTCGATAAGGTGCCACATAAAAGGTTGTTATGCAAGATAGGGGCTCATGAGGTTGGATAGAGGATTGGTTAATGGATAGAAAACAGAGAGTAGGGATTAACGAGTCATTTTCAGGTTGGCAGGCTGTAACTAGTGGGTTGCCACAAGAATCAGTGCTTGGGCCTCAGCTATTTACAATCTGTATTAATGACTTAGATGAAGGGACCGAGTGTAATGTATCCAAGTTCGCTGACGATACAAAGCTAGGTGGGAATGTAAGCTGTGAGGAGGACACAAAGAGTCTGCAAAGGGATATAGACAGGTTAAGTGAGTGGGCAAGAAGGTGGCAGATGGAGTATAATGTGGGGAAATGTGAGGTTATTCACTTTGGTAAGAAGAATAGAAAAGCGGAATATTTTTTAAATAGTGAGAAACTATTAAATGTTGGTGTTCAGAGAGATCTGGGTTTCCTCGTACAAGAAACACAGAAAGTTAGCATGCAGATATAGCAAGCAATTAGGAAGGCAAATGGCATGCTGGCCTTTATTGCAAGGGGGTTGGAGTACAAGAGTAAGGAGGTTCTGCTACAATTGTACAGGGCTTTGGTGAGACCACACCTCGAGTACTATGTACAGTTTTAGTCTCCTTATCTAAGGAAGGATATACTTGCCTTGGAGGCGGTGCAACGAAGGTTCACTAGATTGATTCCTGGGATGAGAGGGTTGTCCTATGAGGAGAGATTAAATAGAATGGGCCTATACTCTCTGGAGCTTAGAAGAATGAGAGGTGATCTCATTGAAACTTATAAGATTCTGAGGGGGATTGACAGGGTAAATGCTGCGAGGTTGTTTCTCCAGGCTGGCGAGTCTAGAACTAGGGGGCGTAGTCTCAGGATAAGGAGTCGGCCATTTAAGACTGAGATGAGGAGGAATTTCTTCACTAAGAGGGTTGTGAATCTTTGGAATTCTCTACCCTAGAGGACTGTGAATGCTGAGCCACTGAATGTATTCAAGGCTGAGAGAGATAGATTTTTGGACGCTTGGGGAATCAAGAGATGGGGATCAGGCAGGAAAGTGGAGTTGAGGTCAAAGATCAACCATGATCTTATTGAATGGCGGAGCAGGCTCGAGAGGCCATATGGCCTACTCCTGCTCCTATTTCTTATGTTCTTATGTTCTAATTGAGGTGTTTAAGATGATTAAAGGAGTTGATAGGGTAGATGGAGAGAAACTATTTCCTCTGGCAGGGGAGCCCAGAGCAAGGGGTCACAACCTTAAAATTAGAGCAAGGTTGTTCAGGGATGATGTCAGGAAGCACTTCTTCACACAAAGGGTAGTGGAAATCTGGAACTCTCTCCTCCAAAAAGCTGTTGAGGGTGGGGGTCCTTTGAAAATGTCAAAATTGAGATTGATAGATTTTTGTTAGGCAAAGGTATTAAGGGTTACGGAACCAAGGCGGGTAGATGGAGTTAAAATACAGATCAGCTGTGATCTAATTGAATGGTGGAACAGGCTCGAGGGGCTCAATGGCCTACTCCTGTTCCTATATTCCTATGTTCCTTCCTTACAAACACTCCAGTGCACCATCAATATCTTTTTAACATATTTTTCACATAAGGTGCACCTAACAGTCTATAGAACCAAGTAATCTGCACATTCTTGATTTCTTTTCACTGAAAATCATAGGCTCAGCACATCGTGAAAGCAATTCTGTCCATTCGATTGTCCGTGGCTCATTATTTAATTCTCCATCCGTGACATTTATCACTCAGAAACAGGAATGGCTGTCAGCAGTGTGCTGCTCAGCTCAGGTAACCAGATATGTCCTAAAGCCGTCAGACTGGCAGCTAGTAAATGATTTTCCATCCCTTTGTTTAAACTGTTTGACAGCGTCAGCAAGATTGACTGCAGTAATTGCATGAAACCGTACCAAATATAGCAGATCATTGGAATTTGGTCAGGACAGGAACGTGAAGAGACTTCAACATCAGCTGTTGTGAATGGCAGCAATAGAACCGTTCCAGTAATAGTGCCAATGCGTTGCTAGGAAGAAGGGCCCAATCATTCCAGCTAAGTGGGTTATTAATAGAAGCAGCATTAACCATGAAAAAAACAAGTAAAACATGGTAACTGGATTAAGTCACCGAGCAGTTTCTATAGCTGTTGATTCAATAGTGTCAAGATGCAGTTCTTATAATTTGAGTTTTGGATGAAATGTGACACTACATTATTGGTTCTGTGACGTGAGACTTGTTGCAAAGATATTGATATCTGGAATTGATTCCCATTGAAATGCAGTTGGCTCCTTTTGAGATCAATTTGCCAAAAAGAGAACTGGTTTAAATCAGAAATTGCTGCTGTCACGGATTCATTTATTCATCCAGTGTTCATAATTGATACAATTCCCAGAACTAATGTGTAGGGACCGAGTGCTTGTGATGAAATAAAAATAGAAAGTGCTGGAAACACTCAGCAGATCAGGAAGCATCTGTGGAGAGAGGAAGGTAGGGTTAACGTCTCAGGTCGCTGACCTTTCGTCAGAACTCCTGGTAGTTGACCCTACCTTTCTCTCACCACAGATGCTGCCTGACCTGCTGAGTGTTTACAACATTTTTGGTTTTTATTTCAGATTTCCAACATCTGCAGGATTTCGCATTTTGTGCTTATAATGAATCTGCTTTTGAAGCAGAATCACCTTGCCACCTGGTAAACCCGGGATGAGATGGCCTAAATCACATCAAAGCAATATCATGCCCCTTGCAGATGCAATCAGCCTATTGAAAATTATGATCTCTCTCTCTCTATTTTTAAATAGAAATAAGGTATACAAATACCTTTTCAGGGCTACTTTATAGGCTAATTCTATTAGCCCTATTCAAGAAGGGAGTGAGACAGAAAGCAGGTAACTATAGACCAGTTAGCCTAACATCTGTCAATGGGAAAATGCTAGAATCCATTATTAAGGAAGTAGTAGCAGGATATTTGGAGACTCATAATACAATCAAGGAGAGTCAATATGGTTTTATGAAGGGGAAATCATGCCTGATAAATTTATTAGAGTTCTTTGAGGAAGTAACGGGCAGGGTGGATAAAGGGGAACCAATGGATGCAGTATATTTGGATTTACAAAAGGCATTCAATAAGGTGCCACATAAAAGATTACTGCACAAGATAAGAGCTCATGGTGTTGGGGGTAATATACTGGCATGGATAGAGGAATGGCTAACTATCAGAAAACAATGAGTCAGGATAAAAGGGTCATTTTCAAAATGGCAATCTGTAACTAGTGGGGTGCCGCAGGGCTCAGTGCTGGGGCCTCAACTATTTACAATATATATCAATGACTTGGATGAAGGAACAGAGTGTCTTGTGGCCAAATTTGCTGATGATACAAAGATAGGTGGAAAAGCAAGTTGCGATGAGGACACAAAGTGTCTGCAAAGGGATATTGACAGGTTAAGTGAATGGACAAAAATTTGGCAGATGGGACATAATGTGGGAAAATGTGAAGTCATCCACTTTGGGAGGAAAAATAAAAAGGCAAAATATTATTTGAATGGAGAAATACTACAAAATGCTGCAGTACAGTGGGATCTGGGTGTCCTCGTACATGAAATACAAAAAGTCAACATGCAGGTGCAGCAGGTAATCCGGAAGGCAAACGGAATATTGGCCTTTATTTCTAGGGGGATGGAGTATAAAAGCAGGGAAGTCATGCTACAACTGTACAGGATGCTGATGAGACCACACCTGGAGTACTGCGTATAGTTCTGGTGCCCTTATTTAAGGAAGGACATACTTGCATTGGAGGCAGTTTAGAGAAGGTTCACTAGGTTGATTCTGGGTATGGAAGGGTTGTCTTATGAGGAAAGATTGAACAGGTTGGGTCTATACTCATTGGAGTTTAGAAGAATGAGAGGAGATCTTATTGAAACATACAAGATTCTGAGGGGACTCGATTGGGTAGATGCTGAGAGGATGTTACCCCTCAAGGGGGAATCTAAAACTAGGGGGCATAGTTTCAGAATAAGGGATTGCCCGTTTAAGATGGAAATGAGGAGGAATTTCTTCTCCCAGAGGGTCGTGAATCTTTGGAATTCTTTACCCCAAAAAACTGTGGAGGCTGAGTCATTGAATACATTCAAGGCTGAGTTAGACAAATTTTTGATTAGCAAGGGAGTTAAAGGATATGGGGAAAGGGCGGGAAAGTGAAGTTGAGGTAAAAATCAGATCAGCCATGATCTCGTTGAATGGCGAAGCAGGTTCGAGGGGCCGAATGGCCTACTCCTGCTCCTATCTCTTATGGTCTTATGGTCTAATCTACAAAGCACAGCATAGCACCTTTGTAACGGTCACAACAAAACCTAATAAATCGCACTTAGACATTTCACTCAGACCATCCCCAGCATCCTTGCCATCACTGACTATGCACTAGAGTCACTGTTAGAGCTTGCTTTCCAGCCTAAAGTCCTGTGCAGTGTTTATTCTCTTTAGATCCCAGCAGAATCAGTAAAAATACCCAAGCTGTTGATCTAATCAAAAGGCCAATATTGTCACAATCACATGAAGTATTATGAGAACTCTGCATTTTACAGGAAAATTGATCTTTCGATACACAAAGTATTGGTAATGTATAAGGTGAAAACAATTAAGGAAAATTGATAGAATACAGGAAGTAAAATCTGACCACAATCTGGAATACTATAGTCACAAATATTAAAATACAATCTCTGGTCACATCTCTCCTACAAACACGGCAGGGAAAAGAAGGGAAAAATTCCTGTGAACATTTTAGGTGTGGTATACATGAGAAGTCGATTCACAATGTTCATACTATGTCTTTACAGAACTGATTCCAAAGAACTGGTTCTTTAGCTTCCCATTATCCCACATTCAGCCCACTTATATACTGCAGAGTGGATTTGACATCACTGGAACATAGTGCACGAGGCAGCATTGTATTATAAATGGGGTGCAAGAGTTTGCCATGGCTTCTTGTGACAGGTATTTTTGGAGAGTTTGAGTACCTTGTGGTTGCTGCATATAATGTCCTTTTCCAGTGTATGACTGACTGTTCTGAAATGGTTTTGTTAGGAGCCTCGATCGCAAGACATAACACAATATATGATTCAGGCTGAGGTTTTTTCAGTGATTGCGTTATAGTAATCATACTAACGTTGAAGTTAGAAAATAGCAGGACAGTTTAGGATAGCGCTCTGTATATTTGAAAGAAAGGTTGGGCACACTATGGATACCAGACTCGTGGTGGTATTTATACGATTGAAACTAACCGCACAACACCTGGGAAATAAGATATGGGTGTGTTCAGTCCACTTAAATCCACCACTTGTATAAATATTGAATCATATCAGTTGTCATGTGGTATACTGCAATCTGCTTACACAATAAAGGTGTTCAGAAATATTCACATTTCAGCTGTACCAAATGTTGATTTCTTTTGGCAATACATTGCATTTTTCTAAACAACAACAACTTGCATTTATATAGCACCTTTAATGTGGTAAAACATCCTAAGGTGCTTCACAGAAGCATTATCAAACAAAAATTGACAATAAAGTACAATTCTACGCAGGTACTCGCATTTGAAGGGATGGAGTGGTACCTCACAGCATCCAGTGATGTGGTTCTGACAGCTGTCGTTGCTGTGGCACTTTGTTGAGATCCACTGTGGTTTCCCAATGGACACAACACTGGCTACAGGGCAGCTTTCACTGTATTAGTGTGGAGTGTGGTATTTACAAGTTGATAGACCTTAGTGTTTAACAAAATAGAAGAGTCAAACTCATGCAATCATCTTTGGTTCTTGTGCACTTCAGCAGATAGGTCAGGGAACAGCAGCTGCATCAACTTCTCCGATGTATGAACTTTTGTTTTCTCAATGTTGACTCAATTGGAACAAAATAATCACGTTACTGATCTGCTCATGCACATTCCTCTAAACGTGTGATGGCACATCTTGCAGGACATTTTACCATGGTACTGACAGATCTTTAAATACTTGCTCCTGCCAATCCTATACAGTTTGTTGTGATGGGATTATGTATCTTTTCTGTTGCATGAATCTACATGCACTAAAAACAGGAAGCAGATGCTTGATGTGTTATTTTTCATCCAAAACCACCATTAAATGATGAAGTGTAATACAAGATTTTTTTTTCTTTTGTATGTACCAAGAGCAATCCTTTCAGCAGATTACATGGCTACAGGGTGGGAGGAGGTATCTAGTCATGATGCTCCAGCCATCATGGTGTGGGGCAGGCTTGATGGACCGGCTGGTTCTTTCCGCCCATCAATTTTATATGTTCGTATTTCCCAATGATTACAGAGTTCCAGTACTAATTGGTGTCATTACCTTTGCCAAGTACCTCCAGCTTCAAGGGCCAAACTCATAATGGATATATTATTCAAATTATTTGGCCAGAAGAAGCTACATTTATATCTCCAAAGGAGGAAAATGATAGGCAACAGATATTCAATGGGAGAAGGATGCTTTTATTTTATTGAAAAATGAATTGGATCGTATTAAACCACTTCTGACAAAGCCACATTGCCTTGATGTTCAACTCCATTTTTCTCCTTCTCTGAAGTATCAGCCAGTTTCTCCAGTGAGAAGCTAAGCCTTACAATCAGGAATATCCCAGGTCTAATCCTTCACCTTTAGCTGATCTTATCCAGCACAGCAATGGGATCATTCCAGTTGGCCTCTCTATTATTGGTTTAAGGAGGGGAAAATCAGCCAAGATTCTCACTACTAACTGTTATCCAGAGACACCTGTTGGAAATGCACATGTGTGGATGTCAGATGAGGACAGGACCGGACTCAACTCTGGTGCTGCCTCTTGTTGACTAGTTCAAAAATAATGGCCATTCGGGATTGTATCCCAGCAAGGGGTCAACACACTGAGGGGGTGCGGAGAGGGAGAAAAGTAACCTGGGAAAAATTTTAGAAACCTAAAATTTTCTTTAACTTCTACACTGGAAGTGTGGGCACAGTTTCTGCACTATTTTGTCTAATAATTAAACTGGTTGGTGTTAGAAATTCATCCACTCCCTTTGACAAACAATCTCTCTCCCTCTATCTGTTTAACTCATGCACTCTGTTCTCTTTTTCTGAAAAGTTCTTTGCTAGCCCCAACAGATTCCCCAAATATTTTCTGTACAATATAACTTCAATAATCATTCAAAGTCTGAAACTGCTCCCAGACTTTCCTATTCCAGAGGGGAACAGCATCAAGGCTGCATTTTTCTAAATTATCAGGTAAAATTAGGGAATATCTCTAATTGTTTACATCAGCACAAGGATACATACAATACCCTTTTATTTATTCCTTTTCTTGCAAACTACTCTAAATTATTGATTCTTGTTTTCTCTATTTCTTATTTTTATTTTGCAACTAGATTTTGTTGCTTACTATTAAACTGACTGTTTCTTTCTCTTATACTCTGCCATTTAACATCTCCCAGACTTTCTGTTTGGTAACTTCCGTCACTGTTAATCTCTCCTGCTCCTCGATCTCTGGACCCTCAGCATCATTTTCTGTCTCTTTTGGGAGTTTACTGCATGTCCATGCCCCACATTGTTTCCTCTGTCCTGGGGAAAACCTCATACAAATCTCCCACTCCTGCAGCACTTCCCAGGCCTGTAGAGACTTCAGTAGAAAGAAAATTAGATTTAAAAAATAGTCTCATTTAAAGTGCCGCAATCTTTATTTTAAAGATGGGGAACCTCAATCCCCACTAACCCTTAGCGTACATCACAAATTGTCCCTCTCTCCTCCCTCATAACTGAATAATTCATGCCGGTTGTATGAATTATGATTGGGCCCTTAAACATTTTGAGATGGAAACACTAAATCAATTCAAGTTGTTCAGCAGTTCTCATTTATTTGTATTGGTGATAAACAGTCCAGCTGAAGCAGATGGAATTAAAGCAGTATTAAATGTGGGCTTGCATGCTTCAAAGTTTGCAACTTGGAATATTCATTGATTTGTCCAGACTGAATTAGGTTAGTGCATATTCATGACTTTGGCGCCGCTAAGATAATTTTTTGGTGCCTAGCTTCTGAAACTATTTTTCTATTTCGGATGAGATGTTAAACCGAGGCCCCGTCTGCCATCTCAGGTGGACATCAAATATCCCATGGCACTATTTCCAAGAAGAGCAGGGGAGTTCTCCCCATGTCCTGGCCAACATTTATCCCTCAACCAACACCTAAAACAGGTGATTTGGTCATTAATTTTATTGCTGTTTGTGGGACCTTGCTGTGCACAAATTGGCCGCTGCATTTCCTACATTACAACAGTGACGACACTTCAAAAGTACTTCATTGACTGTAAAGCACTTTGGGATGTCCTGAGGTCATGAAAGACACTATATAAATGCAAGTCTTCCTTTCTATAAACTGCTAAATATACTTAATGATGTACAGTTCACTACAATTAAAAAAAGAACTACTAATATTACATTGCCAGTCACTTAATAAAATGGACCTTCAAATGCCACTGTCCATTTCATTACATTTTCATCCATGTAGCATAACCTCAGTTAAATCCAGCCAACCATTTGCATAAAATAACAAGGCTAAAAATGAACATTTTATACATACAACTACAAATGACACCTACAGATATAATCAAATAGCTGGCAGCATATTTAAGACAGCACTTCCTGCTTGTGCCTTTTGCTGTTTTTAAGTATCTAGAGCTTCATTTTTGTGCTTAATGATTTCATCGGATCATTCCTTTTACAGCAACTCTTCCGTCTATCCTTTGTATCTCCCAGTCTGTTCCATGAGACTACACTGATACACTGAGCCAGCCCATTTCAGTTAGGTGGACAAACAATTCAGCTCAGGTTCATAGACTGTCATTGTTGCACTTTTTGACCCCTGCAGGTAAGATCAATGTTTTATGGGGCCTCTGTATGCATTAAGTAAGGACAAATTGTGCTGACAACTTCTTTGGCAGTTTTGGTGAGCTAATTACCAGTGCATTATGCGATTGCTGGAGGGTAGTTTATTTGCAGTCTATTCATCAGAGTCATGGAAACTGTTGAGAAATTGTGTAAACCAGTTCAGAACTGGCTCGCAGAATATGGCTGATTACTGTCACGCAATGTTGACGGAACAAAAAGATATGTTCATAACCTGATCATTTGTCTGCAGTGGATATTAATTAGTCGTTTAGGTTTCCTGGATTCAATGATATGCCAGAAAACAGAGAGGCTAGAACAAAAACTTAGCCCATTGATTCGATTGAGTAACGCATTTGCTTCCGGAACTAAGCCCTTTACGTATATCTTCCCTTTTCTTTCCCCTTTTTAGCCACATTGGGCCCTTCTCTCCTATCTCCTCCACTTCCTGTTACCCAGTCATGCCTCTTTTCATTTCTCCCCTCTTGGGTACTTTGCGCCCCCCACCAAATCCCTACCACAACCTATCACTACTCCTTAACCTTCCTACTCACCTGTCGCTGTCCCAGGCTTAACTCCCTCTTGGATAAGCCCACAGCTTCCCTCTGTCTCTCTCAGCATTCTGTGAAGCACCATCCAGGCACTCGTCGCTGCCTCCTTACGAGCAGCAACCCCAACTGCCCCATCCTACCCTCTCGCCGACTTTCCCACCCAAAGCGCCCGCTGGGGGCTAATCTTGCCAACCTCCATCCACTCATCCCTCCCATTGCTGACCCCGTGGACTCTGCCAGTGAATCAACAATCACTGCCACTCTCCACATCTCCCTAAGAATGTCCATCACTTGTGAACAAGGCCCTTGCCATCCATGACCTTATTGTGGATGATTGCATCAACATCATGGCCTTGACGGAAACTTGGCTCACAGGTGATGACACCTTCCCCCTTACTGAAGCCTAGCTTTACCTTCCACCACCTGCCCTGCCCAGACTGATGGTAATGTGGCCCTTATCACCAATCTCACCTTGATCTGTCCCCCTCCTCCTCGGGCACCTTCTCATCCTTTAAGCACCTCACCTTGGTCCACCCCTCTTGCCTCTCAAAATCCTTGATCTCTACTGCCCACCCAAGTGCCACGCCATGTTTCTCACCGAGATATCGTCACTACTTTCCTCCTTCGATCTCTGCACTGAGCGACTTCTCATCCTCGGTGATTTCAACCTCTGTCGCAACTCATCATGCCCTCTCTTCTCCGAGTTCACTGCCCTCCTATCTTCCCTTAATCTCTCCCTCCATATATAAACTCTCCTACCCATATTCACAGCCACCCCCTCGACCTTGCTATCTCACATGGCCTCTCTATTCCCGTCGTCTCAATCACATACGAGGCCATCTCTGATCACTTCCTTGTATCCCTTGAGACTCACATCCCCCTCCCCCTTCCAATCCCACTTCCTTCTGCGTCCTCCCCTGCGGGTTATCTTTACATTCCAGGATTATCCTGGAATGTAAAGATAACCCCCATCTTCTCTTCTCCACTACCAACTGTCTTCTTAAAGCCGTCTCCCCTGTCCTCGTCACACTCACCTATAACAACGTGCGAGGAGCTGATGGACTTGAGACCATCCGTTCAGCTGCCTCTGCTGCTTCCTTCCCGTCCACTTACCCACCAATCCAAACTTCCTCTAAGGTTCTCCCCTGCCCTAGCCTGGAACTCACATCTTTCTCTAGTTTCTCCCCTATCTCCACTCATGCCCTCTCAGAGCTCATCTTGTCCATGAGACCCACATCCTGCTCTCTTGAACAATTCCCACTAAACTGCTGAAACATCCAAAAACATAATGTCAGGTTCCACATGTACATTGACGACTCCCAGGTCTACCTCATCACACCTCTCTCGACTCGTCCACTACCTCTGTATTGCGAGACTGCTTGTCCGGCATCCAGTCTGGATGAGCCAAAATTTCCTCCAATTGAACATTCTGAAGACCGATGCCATTGTCTTCAGTCACAGCCACAAACTCTGTTCCCTTGCCACCAATTCCATCCTCCTCCCTGGCCACTGTCTCTGGCTGAACCAGACTGTTCGCAACCTTGGCGTTCTATTTGACCCTGAGCTGAGCTTGCGACCCCATATACTCTCCATCACAAAGACCGCCTACTTCCACCTTCGTAATATGGCCCATCTCTGCACCTGCCTCAACCCATCTTCTGCTGAAACCCTCATCCATGCTTTTGTTACCTCCAGAGTTGACTATTCCAATGCTCTCCTGGCTGGCCTCCCATCTTGCACCCTCTATAAACTTAATCCAAAGTTTAAGTTTGCTCATCCAATGCTCATCCAAAACTCTGCTGCCCATATCCTAACTCACACCAAGTCCCATTCACCCATAAGCCCTGTGCTCACTGACCTGCATCGGCGTGCGGTCCGCCAGCGCCTCGAATTTAAAATTCTCATCCTTGTGTTCTTTGGCTCGGTGTTAATTTTTATCTGATTGCGCTCCTGTGAAGCGCATTGGGACGTTTTACTCTGTTAAAGGCGCTATATAAATGCAAGTTGCTGTTATTCTAATTAGGTACATTATTGTCTTGCTGTAAATATGATGATTGCAATTTGGTTCAGTTCAGAGGTGGGTTTGTTCGGCTCAGATTCATAGGCTTTCATTTATTTCATTTGTTTTTAGTGCATATCTCTTACAGATATATTAAATGGAGTCTGACGTGTTATTGACTGAACATAAGGCAAAGCTAGCCGTAAAGAGAGATGGGTTAAAGACACGTGGAAGTGTTTTGTTGAAATCTAATGAAAGATTTATGGTGGTGAATGTCTTACTATTGATGTATTCCACTAAAACAACACAGGATGAATCACGTTAACTCAATGGTTTTCACAATCCTTCAGGTCTCCAGGTGCAACTCAGTTTTATATGTTGATTTGACGCAGAATCTTTTCTTCTGCTCAGTAACTGACACTTAATTATTCAGCATTTTGTGTAACTGAATACAAAGTTTCTGAAAAAGTAATAACCTATATCGTGTTACTGTTTCCATAAAATGACAAAATGGTTCCTAATATTTGCTGATTTTATTAAAGCAAAATTGTACTCCTTTTTAAATTTCCTTTATAAAGAGATAAATGAATGAACAACTAAATCTAATCTCATTTGATTAACACTTATACTGGGGTTGATGAGGAGTGTTGCTAAATTCAAACTTGTTTTAAATAAACTAACGTGTTTATGTGGCTCATAATCTAGGCTGACAAGGGGCGAATGCTGCAGTGTCGATGGTGCCGTTTTTCAGGTGAGACATTAAACTGAGGTCCTATCTGGCCTCTCATTTGGTCGGAAAAGTTCCCATTGCACAATTCAAAGAACAGAGAGCCCTCCCGTGTCCTGGCCAACATTTATCCCCCAACCAACACCATCAAAAACAGACTATCTGGTCATTTGTCTCACTGCTATTTGTGGGACCTTGCTGTGTGCAAATTGGCTGCTGCATTTCCTCCATTACAACAGTGACTACACTTGAAAAATACTTCATTGGCTGTGAAGCACTTTGGACGTTCTGAGGTCATGAAAGGCACTATATAAATACAAGGTTTTTTTTCTTCCATACAATTTCAAGAAATCAAGAGAGAAAAACAAAATAAGGAAATGTATGAAACTGATATTTTACTGTGCAGAAAAGTATCCCATTTATTCACAACGGTGCATACGATAATTTTGGAAATGGGAATTAACTCCTGGATCAGAGGATGTTGGTATCTTGTGGGGAGTTTGCCGCCTCTCCCTCTAGTAATGCCACTGAAGGGGGAAATTTCTATTAAACGTAACTTTTCTGTTTTAAGAGACCTGCTACACTCGCACATGCTCAGAACGGATCTTCATTGGGCCTAATGGTAGGCCGGGGGCCGGCTGACAATACCAACACTGGAGAGAGACACGCAGAGGCCATTGTGGTCACTCTTCCAGGACCCGATTTATTAGATAAAAAGGCCTTTTGTCAAAACTGCAAGCTGTTTTACTCTGCTTGCAATCTGCTTGTGTCAATGTCAAGAGATTGTTCCCATTAATAATATATCTTCAGTGAATTCTGGTGGCATCTGTACCATGTTTGTTCCTGCAGTTGATTCCGTGCTATACCGGATATTTCATTGCATTAATACTTTTTTCTCATTATTCAGTGAATGTTGTGAATTCAGCCTCCAGCAAATAAGCCGTCTGTTAACTGTCAGAATGTGGGCCTGATCCAGTGTCTTTTTCCTTATCAATTTAACAGGATTTTGATGAGGAGGTAGATCTCGACTCGTGTACTGAAAACAGGATAGCAGAAAATGCGATATGCTAATTAACTGTAAAATCATAATCCAGCTCCATCATCACAATCCTTAAATTTAAAGAAAATCCCTCCAAAAGCATGTGTGTGTGGAGATAAAAAGGGTAGCATGCTTTGTTTTGATTACTGTCATGTTCTTATTTGAACCAGTTTTAGGGATCATTATAATCAAAGACTAACTGACGAAGGAATAACATTATTAAGACTTAAAACAACTTAGCATTCAACCACTAAGCTTCTGCTCTCCAACTGTCAAAACCAGTCATCTTGAGGCCTCTGCAGGAGATTGACAAGTCATATTAGTGCCAAATTAACTATTTTTTTTGCTTTGGGGCTATGCCCATAAGGAATTGGGTTGAAACTGGCAAAACACATATTAACACAGCCAGTAGAGAGAGGAGACTTTCATCCTATTAGTCTCGACTGGTTTTGAACGGGTGAGAAGCTAGTTTGCTAAATCTAGCTGATTTATTTCATTTATCAGTTCATTTATTTTCTTTTTTTGAGACATACAATTTTTCACTGACACTGAGCTATAGTCCTGGTTGTTAAAATGATTTTTAGTTTAACAGTTATGTTTTCCTAATAGCATGTAGCAACAGCAACTTGCATTTATATAGCACCATTAACTTCCAAAAATATCCCAAGGCGCTTGAAGTATAATCGTTAAAAAATTGTTCCAAGCCAAAGAAGAAGATATTAGGAGGGACGATGAAAAGCTTGGTCAAAGAAGTCAGTTTTAATGAGGGTCTGAAGGGAGAAGAGTGAGGTGGAGAGGCAGAGAGGTTTACAGAAGGAACTCCAGACTGTAGGGCCTAGATGGCCGAAGGCAAAGACGCCAATGGTGGGACTAAGGAAGTGGGGGATGCACAAGAGGCCAGAGTCAGAGGAACGCAGAGTTCTTGGAAGGTTGTAGAGCTGGAGGATGTTACAGAAAAAGGGAGGGGCGAGGCCACAAAGATCATTTTAAATTTGAAGCATTGGGGGACCGGAAGCCAATGTAGGTCAGCGAACACAGGGGTGATGGTGGGTAAGCGAGACTTGGTGCGGGATAGGATACGGGCAGATGTGGATGAGCTTATGCTTATGGAGGGTGGAAGGTGGCAGACCGGAATAGTCAAGTCTGGAGGTGACAAAGGCATGAATGAAGGTTTCAGTGGCAGTTGGGCTGAAGCAGTGGTGGAAGTGGGCAATGTTATGAAGGTGGAAGTAGGCAGTCTTGGTGATGGAGAGGATGTGGAGTCGGAAGCTCAGCTCAGGGTCAAATAGGACATCAAGGTTGCAAACAGTCTGGTTCAACCTGAGACAGTAGCCAGGGAGCGGGGTGGAATTGATGGTGTGGTAGAGTTTTTAGCGGGTATCGAAAACAATGGCTTTGGTCTTCCCAATGTTTAACTGGGGGAAATTGGGGCTCACAGAACTGTAGGTCAGACAAGCAGTCCGATAACACAGAGGCAGTGGAGGGGTTGAGAGAAATGGTGGAGAGGTAGAACTGGATGTACTTGCGGAACATGACTGGATGTCTTCAGATGATGTTGCTGAGGGGCAGCATGTGGATGAGGTGGATGAGGGGGTCAAAACAGACCCTTGGGGAACTCTGGAGATAGCAGTGCAGGTGCAGATGCGGGAAGAGAAGCCATTACTGGAGATACTCTGGCTATGATTGGACAGGTAAGAGTGGAAACAAGTGAGGGCAGTCTCACTGATCTGAACAACGGAGAAGAGCAATTGGTGGAGAATGATGTAGTTGACCGTGTCAAAGGCTGCAGAGGGGTCGAGATGGACGAGGTCAGTTAGTGCAGTACGGTTACAATCACAGAGGATTTCATTTATGTCTTTGAATTGGGCCGTTTCAGTGCTGTGGCAGGGGCAGAACCTGATTGGAGAGAATCAAACATGAAGTTGCGGGAAAGATAGGCATGGATTTGGAAGGCGACAACACCTTCAAGAGCTTTGGAGATGGGTAGTTTACAAGGAGAGAGGAGTCAAGGGTGAGTTTTTTTGAGGAAGATGGTGATGACAATGGTTTAGAAAGAGAGAGGACCAGTACCTGAGGAGAGAGATCTAATATTAGCTTTCATGGCGACAATGATCGGAAGTTGGGTGGTAGGCAATTTAATGGGAATGGGGTCAAGGCAGCAGGAGGTGGGTCTTGAGGACAAGATGAGCTCGTAGAGGGCTTGGGATATATAGGAGAGAAACTAGAGAAAGATGCAGCTTCGGGGCTAGGGCAGGGGAGCTTGGTGGGTAAGGGGAAGGGGGTACAGCAGAGGTAGCTGAATGGATGATCTCAATCTTAGTGACAGAAAAGCCCATGAGTTCCTCACACTTCTTGGAGGTGAGGATGAAGGGGCAGGGAAATGGGTTTAAGATTGCACAAGTACAAACTTGGAAAAGTTCTTGTTTAAGATTTAATGTAGAAGAACAGGATCTGTAACGAGGAACAGAGAAAGCAGGTTGGTGAATTGAGTCCTCCAATCAACCAGTTTATCTCCAATAAGTATATTATTGAATTATTTGTTCATCATGCAAACAAGTTACTTCTTTCTTGAATAAACTATCAGGATGTAATTATGTGTTAAAAATAGTGCAGCTTTAACTTCTAATTGGGACAGTAGCACCTGGTCCCATTATGTTCCGATTGTCTCAAAGATTAATTCAGAATTTTTTTTTATTGAGTTCTCAAGAGTATACACTCACTATTTTCTGAAGCCATTGTACATTTTGGCCTGTGGGAGGTATTCACTGATGCTCTTCAGGCCTACACTATGTAGTTGACTCTTAGCCTTTAGAACTGGCCTGGCAAGCCACACAGTTGTTCCACCAATTGCTAGAAGGTCCACCAGAATCTTCTCCGGGCAACAGTTGTACAAATAATCCATAGAAAACCCACCACCACCTTCTCAAGACAACTAGGGATGGGCAATAAATGCAGCCTAGACAGCATTACCCACATGCTGAGAATAAATAGTAAAAATGTTAGGTTTTTTGGTATAGTTATGTTTGAACTCATCCAAACGCTGCAGCCCATGTCCTCACCTACACAAAGTCCCATATTCCCATCACTGCAGTCTTTTCCAAATGACTCTCTATGCCTCAGCAAACTGACTTCAAAATACTCTTGCTTACTTTCAAATCCCTCTGTGCCCTTGCCTCATCCCATGCACCCTCTGATCTTGCAGCATAGGGCCATGCATCTACTATACTCATGCCCTATGCAACTTCTGGCCTAGTGCCTTCTGGACTTACAAGGCCCCTTCCTGCTTTCCAAATCCTCCTCAAAAACCTTTTCTTTGGCCGCACCTTTGGTCTCCCTCCTAATCCTCTTCATTTTTCTCTCCTGCTTAGTATTCACTGTTTGAAAATCCTTTGAGACATCCTTCTGCACATGAGGAGCACAAGTTGTTGTTTGTGCTGGGAGCAATGCAGGTTTAAGTGTTACATAGAATTACATAGAATTTACAGCACAGGAACAGGCCATTCGGCCCAACAGGTCTATGCTGGGGTTTATGCTCCACACGAGCCTCTTCCCACCCTACCTCATCTAACTCTATCAACATATCTTTCAGGCAGTTTGTTTGTTGTCAGTCTCCTGGGATCAGAGAATGGGTAGGGGGTCCTCCCTATGGGTTGGTTGTGGCTGTCATCCTTCGCTGTGTTTGGCTGGGTCACCGTGATGAGGGGGCAGTGGGGGTTACGCTGAATGGGCCACCAAAAACAAAAAAAATTAAAAGCAAGAAAAGAAGAAAAGAAACATAAAAGTAAAATCCGGAATTGTCCTGTTTATTTGCAAAGTTAAGATTCCGGATAAAATGTATTTTATCCAAGCCCAGAATTCCAAGGCCTTCACTATTGTACACAGTTCTTAATCCAAGCATAACATTAAAATTGAAAATTCAGATCTAAATACAAAATGTTCCCCAGTTATCCAATTTAATTAAATACAGTCAATCCTGTGTTAAACTGTACTCAGTAAGTCCAGTACATTTCAGAAATCTGCTCACTTTTTACAAATAAATATCTTTATATAAAATCTATTGTAAATTGACAATGAATAACTAAATGGGCTGTGGTATTAAAAATTTGCATATTGGCTATTTTTAACTATTTCATGGAAATCCTGTTTTATGTATGTGTCATTTTGGCTAATTAGTTAAATATTAGGATTCGGCTGAATCTAGAACACCATGCCAGCTTGGACACTGTATGCAGTATGGGGTGTTAATTATCAAGGAAGAACTCATTTACGCAAGATCATACAGAATGCAAAAAGGACATTCAGTCTTTTGAGCCTATTCCTTACAACAGACTGGGAAATTCAAGGACTTAAAAGTGTCCATGCTGTTTTAGCACCTCTCATTAAGGCACTCCTGTGTGTAACCAGGTTCCAATCCATATCACGTGGGTTAGTGTTTTTTGCCGGCTTAGGCCTTGATCACAGCCCAGCCTGTGGGCTTCCTGCAAAATTCAGCTACCTTGAATTGGCATTTATTTGCTTTCCTGCTGAATTGTGCGTGCTCTTGATCTTTTCTTTAGGTTTCTCGCTGCTGTAATGTCCGGGGATGTCTGTCCGCCACCGTGATGTGGTACATTCTTTCCATGGGTACAACAAAATCTGGCCGGCACTCCTTGAGCTGCAGTATTAGTATTCTTGGATTGTTTTTTAGGATAGCTGTTTTTATTGCTGTTTGGCTTCAGCCTGCTATTTTCCTTAATTTTTGCTTTTTTTCTGCCTCAATTTTTACCGCTTGCCAATGTAGATGGGTAGTGCAGCAAGTTCTGTTTTATTAAATGTAGGTTGAGGCCAAGGGGCAAGTCAGAGGATGATTAAAGTTACAGTGGTCCTGAACTTTTAAGCCTCAGGATTTTTCCATGCCCATTGGGAGGATTGCCTGGTGTCCATCAGTTGGTTGTGCACCATAGAATACCAGAGGCGACTGATGTCTTTTGGAAATTCCTATTCAATTTTTTATGAACTGACAGGCAGAGCAAGAAAGGATGAAAGGATGACAGCCTTTTTTTAGGATTTCTGGCTTGTCCAGGGCTTAAGCTATTACAGGCACCTATGCCTTCATGTACCTTTAGAAAATGCAATGCCTACATTAATAGAGAGGGGCACCATTCGTTCAATGTTCAAGTTATCTGAGACCACCACCTCTGGGACATGCAGATGTACAGCCATGAGAAGCAAGAACAACTAGTTTATTTTGTGGCAATCATGAATGCTTCAACTTTCCATAGGGAAGGAAGATTGGAGGAGCTGGGATGCATAGGTTATGCATTGCAACTGTGGCCAATGACCGTTCTACGTCATCCCCCATACATCAACAGAGAATGCTTAAACAAGGCAATGATCAAATGGGGAGGTTTACTGAGCAGAGCTTTGGCCTGCTAAAGCAAAATTTCCACTGTTTGCACCACTCTGCTAGTTTCAGGGAGAGTAGGAAGAATGGCTATGTTGTGCAAAACATTGTAATGAATGGAACAATCCACCTGGAAGTTTCAGATTCATAGCTAGAAACTATGTAGAAGGAGGAGGAGTAGAACAAGGGTGCTGAGGGAGCTCCAGCAGGAAAGCATCCCATGTCTGCAGTGAGAATGTTTTGACAGGCACTCATCAACAATAACTTCAGTTGAGGCTGACAGGGCAACCATCAGTGAGCTGTTAAAATTGAATTTCTATTTGCTTTTCCTTGTTTGGCCTTCCATTACAGATGACCTTCTGTTGTCACCCCTTACTAATCACACTTGTAGCTGAGTAATATTCTGCACTTTTCCTGATATACAACTGGGCTCAATTGGAAACACCCTCACCTCTGAATCCCAGTATGTAATAGTAACCTAGGCTCCCTTGACCCCATTCCCACTAAACTGACGGCCAACCTCCCATCCTCCATAAAGTTCAGCTCATCCAAAACTCTGCTGGCTGCATCCTGTCCCGTTTGCCTATCATCCCTATTCTCGCTGACCTAAATTGGCTCCCGGTCCCCCAATGCCTCCAATTTAAAATTATTTTCCTTTTTATTTAAATCTCTTCATAGCCTTGTCCTTCCCTATCTCTGTAACCCACTGAGATCCCTGTGTTCCTCTGACTCTGACCTCTTGTGCATGCACCCTCTTCTAACCCCACCATTGGCAACCATGCCTTCATCCGTCTTGGCCCTACGCTCTGGATTTCCCTCACTAACCCTCCCCGCATCTACACTTCTCTCGATTCCTTGAAGACCCTCCTTAAAACTTACCTCTTTGACTAAGCTTTCAGTCACCCTTCCAATCTCCTTGCCTGACTGATTACGCTTCTATAAAGCGCCTTAGGATATTTTTCTACGTTAAAGGTGCTACACAAATGCACATTGTTGTTGTCATTCTAACATTACCAGCTAAAATTCAACGATAACCAATTCAATTTTACATTGACCTTTTCAAGGCACCAGTGCCACAGCCAACACCATGTCCCATAGGATTAACCACAGGATTAAACCGATATTTATGTGGCTGCATTTGTTTTTAAAGAAGGAAATGGACATATCAATCTGGAAAGGTGTAAAAACAACTTGGAAAAAATAGCAACATCCATTAAAGTCAATGGGGCCAGGCCACACTTATGTCACGTGAAGCGCTGAGGAGTGGAGTGAAATACCTTCAAAAAATTACATTCTGTACCTGAAATTGGTTGCCTTTGTTTTTTTAAAGCAGGGCGGAGAAAGATTTGGACCAGAAAGTAAACTATACCCTCACACTTTCTTTCTCCTTCATGATACTACAATTAGGCTGAGTTTGACAGAGGATATTTTCGCATATGAATTTCCCTGGCACCCACTAACAGTGTGCAGAGTGCAGCGCAGACCCGCAGCCATTTCGAGGCCTGCGCCTCATTTAAATTGAACCGGCAAGCTGCGGGCGCCAAACAGGCATCCTGATGCAGCTTGCCAGACTTAGGCTGGTGCAATATCGGGCAGCCCAATATTGCCATCTGGCCGGCAGCAAGGTAAGTCCCAGGGGTGCGTGATCATGGAAGTGAGGGAAAGGCCAGAGCTTCAGCGGCCTAGATTATTTTTATGGAACCCGGAGGAGCACTCTTCAGGGTCTCTTTGGCTCGAAAGACAGTGAAACTGGTCGGAGAGTGCATGCCGCATCCTCCGACCAGTCCTTTCCCAAAATGCCATTCAGGCTCCTGTGTGCGTCATAGGATGCTGATTTACATATTAAAAGAGGCCTACCAACTAAAACAGGCAGCATCATGCCCCTGTAAAAGTGACAGCGGGCCAATCATTGGCGTTACTGGGGCAGTAAGCCTACCAACCGCATTTTTAACCATTACTGCCACATTAATGCCAATTTTGATAAATTAAAATCAATCCCTTTGTGTCTAAAGAGCACCTCTCACTCCTGCAATGAGCTAATTGCATTCTTCGCACTTCCAATCATGTTTCTTTCTACGATGAAATGAAATCAAACTTGGGGCAGCTTGATATTATGAACTCATTCCCCTTGTGAACTGTTTATCATTCTTGCCCTTGGCACAAAGGGAGCTTTCATCGCCTTTCCTATTGCATAGATTAAAATGCATGTTCTCCTGCGGTAAAAGGAAACTTTATTTGAACAGTGTTCTGAAGGGTGAAGGAAAGAGAAATTCTCTTCTAATCAATAAATTTAACTGACTAATTTTGGTTCTGTTTCTTCAATACCTTCGATCAAAGGACAAGAATAGTAGATTGGCCATTGTTATAATACTAGAAACATTATCTGGGAATCACGGCCATGCATATATAGAAAGCATTCCTTTCCTCCCACTCTGTTCATGCACAGATGCAAAGGCTCAGCATAAATGTCATGCATTTGTAACAAATGAAATTAATTCCCGACCAGCCAATGAAGAAACTGATGCAAGGACAATAGAACGTCAAATTTCTAAGCAACATTCTTTAAATTTAACAACGGAGGCTAAAGTATCATTTAACTTCAACAGCCTGCCTTCCTGCATAATGATTTTGGGGAAGTGGGAGTTGGTTGCCATGGAAACAGAACCAATGTTAGGCGGTTTGAACTTTCCATCAGTGTGAGGGTGCACAGTTGGTAAAGGACTTGAATATTAATATCTTCCAGTCCGTAGATGTTCCATTACATTGTAGCATTATCAATAGCAGCCATAGGATTGATCCTGATGCATTGACAGCATTGAGGGTGTCCTTGTGCATGTTAATTATATTTGGACCATGTTTGTCGGAAACATGTTCACAAGAAAATCTGTTTTTTTCCCCATTTAAGAAGCCAGGGAGGCAAGCACATGTGATACAATTTGTCAGTTATATTAATGATGCTATTTCCTGGCTAGTGGACAATTAAAGGAGTTCCTTGCTCATGTAATCTCAATTGTAAACAATTTTACAACACCAAGTTATAGTCCAACAATTTTATTTTTAATCCCACAAGCTTTCGGGGGCTTTCCCCTTCCTCAGGCGGTGTGGAAATGACATTTTCGAATCCTTCGCATTTTAAGATCACAAAACAATGCCTGGTGATTACTGCCCGTTGCCAAGGCAATCACAGTGAGCAGACAGAAAGGTGTCACCTAAAAAGGCCACCGAATATACAAACCCCCAAAAAAAAGAGAGAGAGAGAGATAAGGAAGACAGTCAATGAAACGTTATATTAAAAACAGATAACATTTGTTCGCTGGTGGGGTTACGTGTAGTGTGACATGAACCCAAGATCCCGGTTGAGGCCGTCCTCATGGGTGCGGAACTTGGCTATCAATTTCTGCTCGACGATTTTGCGTTGTCGTGTGTCTCGAAGGCCGCCTTGGAGTATGCTTACCCGAAGGTCGGTGGCTGAATGTCCATGACTGCTGAAGTGTTCCCCGACAGGGAGAGAACCCTCCTGTTTGGCGATTGTTGCGCGGTGTCCGTTCATCCGTTGTCGCAGCGTCTGCATGGTCTCGCCAATGTACCATGCTCTGGGGCATCCTTTCCTGCAACGTATGAGGTAGACAACGTTGGCCGAGTCACAGGAGTATGAACCGTGCACCTGGTGGGTGGTGTCCTCTCGTGTGATGGTGGTATCTGTGTCGATGATCTGGCATGTCTTGCAGAGGTTACCGTGGCAGGGTTGTGTGGTGTCGTGGACGCTGTTCTCCTGAAGGCTGGGTAATTTGCTGCGAACGATGGTTTGTTTGAGGTTGGGTGGCTGTTTAAAGGCGAGTAGTGGAGGTGTGGGGATGGCCATAGCGAGGTGTTCGTCATCATTGATGACATGTTGAAGGCTGCGGAGAACATGGCGTAGTTTCTCCGCTCCGGGGAAGTACTGGACGACGAAGGGTACTCTGTTGGTTGCGTCCCGTGTTAGTCTTCTGAGGAGGTCTACGCGATTTTTCGCTGTGGCCCGTCGGAACTGTCGATCGATGAGTCGAGCATCATATCCCGTTCTTACTAGGGCGTCTTTCAGCGTCTGTAGGTGTCCATCGCGTTCCTCCTCGTCTGAGCAGACCCTGTGTATTCGCAGGGCCTGTCCATAGGGGATGGCCTCTTTGACGTGGTTAGGGTGGAAGCTGGAAAAGTGGAGCATTGTGAGATTGTCCGTGGGCTTGCGGTAGAGTGAGGTGCTGAGGTGCCCGTCTTTGATGGAGATTCGTGTGTCCAAGAAAGAAACTGATTCTGAGGAGTAGTCCATGGTGAGCTTGATGGTGGGATGGAACTTGTTGATGTTGTCGTGTAGTCTCTTTAGTGATTCCTCACTGTGGGTCCATAGAAAGAAAATGTCGTCGATGTATCTGGTGTATAGTGTTGGTTGGAGGTCCTGTGCAGTGAAGAAGTCCTGCTCGAACTTGTGCATGAAAATGTTGGCGTATTGGGGTGGATATTGGTCCCCATGGCTGTTCCGTGTGTTTGGGTAAAGAACTGGTTATTGAAGGTGAAGACATTGTGATCCAGGATGAAGCGGATGAGTTGTAGGATGGCGTCTGGAGATTGGCTGTTGTTGGTGTTGAGTATTGATGCTGTCGCAGCGATGCCGTCATCGTGGGGGATACTGGTGTAGAGTGCCGAGACGTCCATCGTGGTGAGAAGTGTTCCTGGTTCAACAGGTCCGTGGGTACTGAGTTTTTGTAGAAAGTCTGTAGTGTCGCGACAGAAGCTGGGGGTTCCCTGCACGATGGGTTTCAGGATGCCCTCGATGTATCCAGAGAGGTTCTCACACAGGGTTCCATTGCCTGATACGATAGGACGTCCGGGTGTGTTGGCTTTGTGTATCTTTGGGAGGCAGTAGGAGTCTCCCACGCGGGGAGTACGTGGGATGAGAGTGCGTAGGATGTTTTGAAGGTCTGGATCGAAGGTCTTGATCAGTTTGTTGAGCTGATGGGTGTGTTCTTTGGTCAGGTCTGCGGGTAACCGTCTGTAGTGTTCCTGGTTGTCCAGTTGTCGGTATGCTTCTTTGCAATAGTCCGTTCTGTTCTGTATGACGATGGCTCCTCCTTTGTCCGCTGGTTTGATGACGATGTTGCGGTTGGTCTTGAGAGCTTTGATGGCGTTGCGTTGTGCTCGGGTGACATTCTGGACTGTCTTCCGAGTGCGGCTGATGAATCTGGCATTGACGCATTTCCTGACAGCTTGAGCATACATGTCAAGCTGAGGGCAGCGACCCTCTGGAGGAGTCCAGTGAGACTCTTTCCTCCTCGGTTGCTGTACCGCGGATCCCTCTGTCTGCTGTTCCGGATCGTTGATTGTCTCATTGGGTTCGCTGCTGAAATTTTGTGGTTTGTGGTAGAATTCCCGGAGCCTCATTCTCCTGATGAATTCCTCTGTGCCTGCCGCGAGACTAGTGGGGTCCATTTTGGTAGTGGGGCAGAAATTGAGCCCTGGGCTGAGAACTTCGATTTAAAAGTTCTCAGCCGAGGGCTCAATTTCTGCCCCACTACCAAAATGGACCCCACTAGTCTCGCGGCAGGCACAGAGGAATTCATCAGGAGAATGAGGCTCCGGGAATTCTACCACAAACCACAAAATTTCAGCAGCGAACCCAATGAGACAATCAACGATCCGGAACAGCAGACAGAGGGATCCGCGGTACAGCAACCGAGGAGGAAAGAGTCTCACTGGACTCCTCCAGAGGGTCGCTGCCCTCAGCTTGACATGTATGCTCAAGCTGTCAGGAAATGCGTCAATGCCAGATTCATCAGCCGCACTCAGAAGACAGTCCAGAATGTCACCCGAGCACAACGCAACGCCATCAAAGCTCTCAAGACCAACCGCAACATCGTCATCAAACCAGCGGACAAAGGAGGAGCCATCGTCATACAGAACAGAACGGACTATTGCAAAGAAGCATACCGACAACTGGACAACCAGGAACACTACAGACGGTTACCCGCAGACCTGACCAAAGAACACACCCATCAGCTCAACAAACTGATCAAGACCTTCGATCCAGACCTTCAAAACATCCTACGCACTCTCATCCCACGTACTCCCCGCGTGGGAGACTCCTACTGCCTCCCAAAGATACACAAAGCCAACACACCTGGACGTCCTATCGTATCAGGCAATGGAACCCTGTGTGAGAACCTCTCTGGATACATCGAGGGCATCCTGAAACCCATCGTGCAGGGAACCCCCAGCTTCTGTCGCGACACTACAGACTTTCTACAAAAACTCAGTACCCACGGACCTGTTGAACCAGGAACACTTCTCACCACGATGGACGTCTCGGCACTCTACACCAGTATCCCCCACGATGACGGCATCGCTGCGACAGCATCAATACTCAACACCAACAACAGCCAATCTCCAGACGCCATCCTACAACTCATCCGCTTCATCCTGGATCACAATGTCTTCACCTTCAATAACCAGTTCTTTACCCAAACACACGGAACAGCCATGGGGACCAATATCCACCCCAATACGCCAACATTTTCATGCACAAGTTCGAGCAGGACTTCTTCACTGCACAGGACCTCCAACCAACACTATACACCAGATACATCGACGACATTTTCTTTCTATGGACCCACAGTGAGGAATCACTAAAGAGACTACACGACAACATCAACAAGTTCCATCCCACCATCAAGCTCACCATGGACTACTCCTCAGAATCAGTTTCTTTCTTGGACACACGAATCTCCATCAAAGACGGGCACCTCAGCACCTCACTCTACCGCAAGCCCACGGACAATCTCACAATGCTCCACTTTTCCAGCTTCCACCCTAACCACGTCAAAGAGGCCATCCCCTATGGACAGGCCCTGCGAATACACAGGGTCTGCTCAGACGAGGAGGAACGCGATGGACACCTACAGACGCTGAAAGACGCCCTAGTAAGAACGGGATATGATGCTCGACTCATCGATCGACAGTTCCGACGGGCCACAGCGAAAAATCGCGTAGACCTCCTCAGAAGACTAACACGGGACGCAACCAACAGAGTACCCTTCGTCGTCCAGTACTTCCCCGGAGCGGAGAAACTACGCCATGTTCTCCGCAGCCTTCAACATGTCATCAATGATGACGAACACCTCGCTATGGCCATCCCCACACCTCCACTACTCGCCTTTAAACAGCCACCCAACCTCAAACAAACCATCGTTCGCAGCAAATTACCCAGCCTTCAGGAGAACAGCGTCCACGACACCACACAACCCTGCCACGGTAACCTCTGCAAGACATGCCAGATCATCGACACAGATACCACCATCACACGAGAGGACACCACCCACCAGGTGCACGGATCATACTCCTGTGACTCGGCCAACGTTGTCTACCTCATACGTTGCAGGAAAGGATGCCCCAGAGCATGGTACATTGGCGAGACCATGCAGATGCTGCGACAACGGATGAACGGACACCGCGCAACAATCGCCAAACAGGAGGGTTCTCTCCCTGTCGGGGAACACTTCAGCAGTCATGGACATTCAGCCACCGACCTTCGGGTAAGCATACTCCAAGGCGGCCTTCGAGACACACGACAACGCAAAATCGTCGAGCAGAAATTGATAGCCAAGTTCCGCACCCATGAGGACGGCCTCAACCGGGATCTTGGGTTCATGTCACACTACATGTAACCCCACCAGCGAACAAATGTTATCTGTTTTTAATATAACGGGTCATTGACTGTCTTCCTTATCTCTCTCTCTCTTTTTTTTGGGGGTTTGTATATTCGGTGGCCTTTTTAGGTGACACCTTCTGTCTGCTCACTGTGATTGCCTTGGCAACGGGCAGTAATCACCAGGCATTGTTTTGTGATCTTAAAATGCGAAGGATTCGAAAATGTCATTTCCACACCGCCTGAGGAAGGGGAAAGCCCCCGAAAGCTTGTGGGATTAAAAATAAAATTGTTGGACTATAACTTGGTGTTGTAAAATTGTTTACAATTGTCAACCCCAGTCCATCACCGGCATCTCCACATCATGTAATCTCAGGGAAAGATACAGTCGGATTGAAGTTTAGTGTTTTACCAAAACAGCAGTAGTAATCAATAGATGTGATCTGGTTAATTACTGATAAGAACATCACTTCCACAGCTATTCAGCATTAATTCAATTCCAAGGTTTTTTTTTGCATTGTCATTAGGGATTATTATTCCAAATCGGCTACCTCTCCTTACTTTTAATACACCCCTACCCAGTCACGTAGCTTGTTCTTTGAACCTGTTACCAACACCTTTCATTTATTGTTTTGAAGGTATTTGAACTGAATAGGCTAATGCAATGCATACATTGACAACATTAGGATCTTGGGGGAAACAATGTAATGGGATCAGTATTAGGCAAAGTGTCTGAGAGGACATCGAATCACTGTCTCGTTTAAAGGGTAGTTCCAAGGCTGTAACTGAAATTAAGCATCCATATTAGAGAAAAGCTTTATTCCTCTTTAATGTGATGTCAGCCGACAACCTTCAGAGGTTTGATGATTGTGGGAGCCGCCTCGAGGGGATGTTTTCCACTTTTGGAAACAGGAGCAATCAACTCCCCATTCTTTTTTATTTTAACAGCTGTGATGAGTTCCTTCAGTATCATTTTGTTACCTTCAGCACCAGAAATCTGGCCAATTAGGATTCAACCTCATAATGCATGTCTAGCACTTTTCAGTTGTATAACCAGCCACTTAGCTCGTCATGTAACGGTTGGGGCTGTTAAATAGCTGTGAAGAGCAGGCAACCGTAGGAAATTGAGTAGAGCAGAGAGTTTGTTAAGCTGGATTTTTATTTAAATACCTTTTGGTAGATCTACATCTCAACAATCAACAATTAATAGAGTGACACAGCGAATTCTTCTCCTTACAGTATCAGTGTTATAAGCTGTACCTACCTTATGCTACCATTATCCATTTCCTAATTGCATATTAACTCTAAGAAGAATCATTTTAGGATGCACATTTGTCTTGATGATAATGGAGTGTCCAACTATAGTTATAACTATTAACTTTCTGGATTTAGTAAATTTGGCAATTTATGCGCTATCATCAGAAAATAACCATGCAATTTACCGGGGGCAATTTTAACCCCTACCCATCCGGCAGGCAGTTAAAAATGAACAGTTTACTTAACCCGCTCAGATCCCTACCAATTCCAATTTTAACCTGCAGGGTTTTGCAGGTGATGGGAGCTTCATATATTTAACAATATCAAGGTAGAAGGAAGAGCTTTCATACCAAACTTAATTACATATAAAATGACTATGTTTAAAAGGTTTAAAAATATGTATGATGGTGTAAATTGAAGCCAAGAGCTTAGAACTTCTGATCAGCGAACTTCAAGTAGAAATGCTTAATCCACTAATATTACATTCTTGTGTGCAACATATTTGGTCTGGCATTAACTAATTTAAAATTAACAAGTTAGCACCTGTGTAAAAATAGCGCAGACAGGAATGTAGTAAAAGCATTAGCACTAAACATTTATAAATGACGTTCGCTGATCAGAATTTCTACTCTAAGTTACATGATGTTTTATTTACTTGTCGCTATTTATGTACTGTTGGTGCTTTTTGGTCTGGACCAGGCATTGTGTTCATTCAACTCATGCATGATACAATTCACGTCTCACTCGAGGCTGACCGCAGCTCATTTTGATATTTTTTTGCTAATGAATTATCAGTTCAGCCCACTTGTGGGATATAAATTGCATCCTATGGCTTTCCATTACATGTTAGGTTTTATCACATGCAAGTAACAAGTGCAAGATGTGGTTTGTTTAGCTCAGCTGTGACCAGCTCCCACTGTTAGTGCTGTTCCTGCCACTGCTGCTGTTCTTGCATTTTCTTAAGTGTCAGGTCCTGTGGTGGTGTTGTTGCTGCCACTGGTGCTTCTGCTATGTTATTCTTCTCTCATGGAAACATAGTAATTACAGCACAGAAAGAGGCCTTCCTGCCCGTCAGCCAGTTCTGGAACTAGAAGTATCTACTGCACTCTCCTTTCCCCATGTCCTTTTCTATTCCTCCTTTTCAAATAATTATCCAATTCTATATTTTAAATGATGTTATAGTCTTTGCCTCAATAGCCAATTGTGGTAAAGCTTTCCATATCTGAATAACCCTCTATATGATAAAAAAAATCTTTTAAATTCCCACTTCATTCTTCCGGTGATAATGAAGTTTTACAGTTTGTGTTACTAATTCAGCAATCTTTCACTAGTTACCTGTCAATATCTTTCATAATTTGGAAATCTTTTGGATCTACCTCCCCTTAACCTTCAAAGTTTCAGTTGGGGGTAGGGGGAGGCCTTAATTCATATGCCAGTTGCTTCTGTTCTGTTTTTTTTTCTCTCAGATATTTCTTATTGGCATCTATTTGCTTAATCATTACTATTTATTATTGTTCCTTTGAGTGGTTAAATATTTCCACCACAGTGGGCTGGTTCCAGCAGCATCAGCATGAATCGTCCCCTCCCCCACCATCTGTTCTCAATAATGATGTCATCAGAAACCAAGACTATTTCATGATGCCGCTATGTGTGTCACTGTGAATCATAGAATCATAGAAAATTTACGGCACAGAAGGAGGCCATTCGGCCCATCGTATCTGCGCTGGCCGAAAATGAGCCAGCCAGCCTAATCCCACTTTCCAGCACTTGGTCCGTAGCCTTGTAGGTCACGGCACTTCAGGTGCACATCCAGGTACTTTTTAAATGAGTTGAGGGTTTCTGCATCTACCCCACTTTTAGGCAGTGAGTTCCAGACCCCCACCACCGTCTGGGTGAAAAATGTTTTCCTCAGCTCCCCTCTAATCCTTCTACCAATCACTTTAAATCTATGCCCCTGGTTATTGACCTCTGCTAAGGGAAACAGGTCCTTCCTATCCACTCTATCTATGCAGCTCATAATTTTGTACACCTCAATTAAATCACCCCTCAGCCTCCTCTGTTCCAAAGAGAACAACCCCAGCCTATCCAATCTTTCCTCATAGCTAAAATTCTTCAGTCCTGGCAACATCCTCGTAAATCTCCTCTGCACCCTCTCTAGTGCAATCACATCTTTCCTGTAATGTGGTGACCAGAACTGTACACAGTAGTCAAGCTATGGCCTAACCTGTGTTTTAAACAATTGTAAACAATTTTACAACACCAAGTTATAGTCCAGCAATTTTATTTTAAATTCACAAGCTTTCGGAGATTTTCTCCTTCCTCAGGCAAATGTTTCAAGATCTCCTTGAAGCCTACGCATTTATACATATTGAACAATAATACATGGTGTTTACAGACTGCCCCTGCAACTGCCCGTTGCCAAGGCAATCACCGTGTTCAGACAGAGAGGTGTTACCTGCAGAACCTCCGAATACACATTCAACAAAAAAACAAACAGGGAAAAAAAACAGAGAAAAAAAAACACAGAGAGAGGCAGAAACATCCGGAAGGCAGAGAGAGCCAGCAAATGACCCATTATATTAAAAACAGATAACATTTGTTCGCTGGTGGGGTAACGTGTAGCGTGACATGAACCCAAGATCCCGGTTGAGGCCGTCCTCATGGGTGCGGAACTTGGCTATCAATTTCTGCTCGACGATTTTGCGTTGTCGTGTGTCTCGAAGGCCGCCTTGGAGTACGCTTACCCGAAGGTCGGTGGATGAATGTCCATGACTGCTGAAGTGTTCCCCGACTGGGAGGGAACCCTCCTGTTTGGCGATTGTTGCGCGGTGTCCGTTCATCCGTTGTCGCAGCGTCTGCATGGTCTCGCCAATGTACCATGCTCTGGGGCATCCTTTCCTGCAACGTATGAGGTAGACAACGTTGGCTGAGTCACAGGAGTATGAACCATGCACCTGGTGGGTGGTGTCATCTCGTGTGATGGTGGTATCTGTGTCGATGATCTGGCATGTCTTGCAGAGGTTACCGTGGCAGGGTTGTGTGGCGTCGTGGACGCTGTTCTCTTGAAAGCTAGGTAGTTTGCTGCGAACGATGGTCTGTTTGAGGTTGGGTGGCTGTTTAAAGGCGAGTAGTGGAGGTGTGGGGATGGCCATAGCGAGGTGTTTGTCCTCATTGATGACATGTTGAAGGCTGCGGAGAACATGGCGTAGTTTCTCCGCTCCGGGGAAGTACTGGACGACAAAGGGTACTCTGTTGGTTGCGTCCCGTGTTAGTCTCCTGAGGAGGTCTATGCGATTTTTTGCTGTGGCCCGTCGGAACTGTCGATCGATGAGTCGAGCGTCATATCCCGTTCTACCTCATACGTTGCAGGAAAGGATGCCCCAGAGCATGGTACATTGGCGAGACCATGCAGACGCTGCGACAACGGATGAACGGACACCGCGCAACAATCGCCAAACAGGAGGGTTCCCTCCCAGTCGGGGAACACTTCAGCAGTCATGGACATTCATCCACCGACCTTCGGGTAAGCGTACTCCAAGGCGGCCTTCGAGACACACGACAACGCAAAATCGTCGAGCAGAAATTGATAGCCAAGTTCCGCACCCATGAGGACGGCCTCAACCGGGATCTTGGGTTCATGTCACGCTACACGTTACCCCACCAGCGAACAAATGTTATCTGTTTTTAATATAATGGGTCATTTGCTGGCTCTCTCTGCCTTCCGGATGTTTCTGCCTCTCTCTGTGTTTTTTTTTCTCTGTTTTTTTTCCCTGTTTGTTTTTTTGTTGAATGTGTATTCGGAGGTTCTGCAGGTAACACCTCTCTGTCTGAACACGGTGATTGCCTTGGCAACGGGCAGTTGCAGGGGCAGTCTGTAAACACCATGTATTATTGTTCAATATGTATAAATGCGTAGGCTTCAAGGAGATCTTGAAACATTTGCCTGAGGAAGGAGAAAATCTCCGAAAGCTTGTGAATTTAAAATAAAATTGCTGGACTATAACTTGGTGTTGTAAAATTGTTTACAATTGTCAACCCCAGTCCATCACCGGCATCTCCACATCGTGTTTTAAACAGTGAGTGAATAATATCATTACAGCTTTCTCGTCTCTCTGTAAAGTTCGTCTCATATGACTTGATTCTGATTGAAATCTCAGTTACCAAAAACTGAAAATCTGACATTTCATTACATGAAGGGGCAAGAAAGTTACATACAGCAAAAAATGACCTGTTGGGAATTGCTCCATCACAGAAAGTAAACCATCTTGTACTCCATCAGCTCTTAAAGTTCATACAGCAATGAAGTCTGTAGTTTGCTAGTGATTTATATTTTGAGAAATCAGCACCAACATCTAAATTGGTAAATTTCTTGATTCCTCTTGCAGAGTGGTTTTAGAATCCTTTTCCACCTCATTATTTAATTGGTTTCTGAAGTATACGTTACACCCCTACATCACAATCAGGAAAAGAATTGAGAGCCAAGAGAGAGCTAGAAACAGGTTAGCAGCTCTGTTCAAAAAGCGCAGAAAGGAATATGATACCAACGCATTATGCGTTCATACAATAACATCGCTGAAGGTAATTTCCAAGCTTAAGAGAGCTTGATGTGATGAACAGCTGCTGGGAGTGGGCCAGGAACAGGGAGCAAAAGCATTACTTTACATGGTTTGAAACTGCTCGGAGCCCATGCATTTGGAGTTTAGGAGTTGAAACATTTGTTGCTGGCAGTGCATTCACATTGAGGCTTGAGAGCTGAAGGACCAGCTGATAGGGGCCCACTAGTGTCGGGGCTTGGGAGCTGAAACACTATCTGCTGGAATCCTCTCCACGTTGGGGTTTGGGTGCTGAAACAGGAGCTGCTGGAATCCTCTCCACGTTGGGGTTTGGGAGCTGAAACAAGAGCTGCTGGAATCCTCTCCACGTTGGGGTTTGGGAGCTGAAACAAGAGCTGCCGCGATCCCATCCATATAGCAGTATATGAGTTGATATTTTTAACGATTCTGAATGAGACATTGAAATGATAGTACTTGGGTACTAAGGTTGTGTCTGATTAACTTGATTGAATTTTTTGAGGAGGTAACAAGGAGGGTAGATGAGGGTAGTGTATTTGATGTAGTCCACATGGATTTTAGCGAAGCTTTTGACAAGGTCCCACATAGCAGACTGGTCAAAAAAGTACAAGGAAAAGTGGCAAGTTGGATCCAAAATTGGCTCAGTGACAGAAAGCAAAGGGTAATGGTCGACAGGTGTTTTTGTGACTGGAAGGATGTTTCCAATGGGGTTCCACAGGGCTCAGTACTAGGTCCCTTGGTTTTTGTGCCATATATTAATGAATTGGACTTAAATGTAAGAGGCATGATTAAGAAGTTTGCAGATGATACAAAAATTGGCCGTGTGGTTGATAGTGAGGAGGAAAGCTGTAGATTGCAGGAAGATATCAATGGACCGGTCAGGTGGGCAGAAAAGTGGCAAATGGAATTCAATCCAGAGAAGTATGAGGTAATGCATTTGGGGAGGGCAAACAAGGCAAGGAAATACACAATAAATGGAGGATACTGAGAGGTGTAGAGGAAGTGAGGGACCTTGGAGTGCATGTCCACAGATCCCTGAAGGTAGCAGGACAGGTAGATAAGGTGGTTAAGAAGGCATATGGGATACTTTCCTTTATTAGCCGAGGCATAGAATATAAGAGCAGGGAGGTTATGCTAGAAGTGTATAAAACAGTAGTTAAGCGAAAGCTTGAGTACTGCGTACAGTTCTGGTCACAACATTACAGGAAAGATTTGATTGCACTAGAGAGGGTACAGAGGAGATTTACGAGGATTTTGCCAGGGCTGGAGAATTGTAGCTATGAGGAAAGATTGGATAGGCTGGGGTTGTTTTCCTTGGAACAAAGGAGGCTGAGAAGTGATTTAATTGAGGTGTACAAAATTATGAGAGGCCTACAGTGGAAAGGAAGGACCTATTTCTCTTAGCAGAGAAGTCAATAACCAGGGGGCATAGATTTAAAGTGATTGGTAGGCGGATTAGAGGGGAGCAGTGATTGGTAGGCGGATTAGAGGGGAGCTGAGGAAAATTTTTTTCACCCAGTGGGTGGTAGAGGTCTGGAACTCACTGCCTGAAAGGGTAGTAGAGGCAGAAACCCTCAACTCATTAAAAAAGTACCTGGATATGCACCTGAAGTACCGTAACCTACATGGCTATGGACCAAGTGCTGGAAAGTGGGATTAGGCTGGGTGGCTCATTTTCAGCCAGCACGAACACAATGGGCCGAATGGCCTCCTTCTGTGCCGTAAATTTTCTATGATTTCTATAGCCAAGTTGCTGCAATCTCGTTCCTTAATTGAGATAATAGTATCTAAACCTTTCCAATATCGATAAAATCAATAGACTTATAGCTTTGCAGTAAGAATGTTTTGCAATTCTTGTAAATTTAAAATCAACAGATGTCAAGTGCATGTATCAGCAAGTCTACTCGTACAGAATGTTCTATGCTTAGGCAGGTCAGATTTGTTATTGAGGAGGCAGTGAAGCAAATGGAATTGACTAGCTGCTCATATCTAGCTCCTGGCATTAAAGAAAAATGTTAAATGGTCAGAAAAAATTGTCTAATTTACCATAAAGTTCTGATATCTGCACTCATAACAAAAACATTGCAAATCTGGCAGATACTCGCTTGTAATCTGCCTAAAGGACACGCAGTCAACAAATTCAATTATGTCTTCAAGCTAGAATGTTCTTAAAATGAAAGAAGAAAGATGGAGAATAGGAAAAGAGAAAGTAGAACAAAATATATCACAAGACAAATGTGCAGGTTTTGTTTTTAATTTCATGTAAAATTGTATTTTAGATAGTTGGTAGTTTGGAGTTAATGATGGTGACAAAACTATTTCTAATATTCCACAAGCTGTGAGCTGCAAAATATATATTTTTTTCAGCTATCAGTGCATGAGCAAAAAACAAAGAAAACCCACTGCTCCAGGGTGTAGTGTTTCCCTGAACCAACTGGAAGTCTAAGGGTTAAAAGGTTTACAAATGCATTGCTTTTGTGGCTGTAACAGAAAGTGACAACTGCCATATTTCATCTACATGGATAAATTTCCCTAGAGTTTTGAGTCATCATAAAAGTGTAACTTGTTATTCAGTCTAAGGTCATTCGAACATCAAGGTTCTCGGCAATATTTGTGGAATATTCCGGTGAGGATGTTGCACACGCCAAAATGACACATGTCTGACCCCAACTCACCTTTAAGGGTCACCTCTAATTACCTATCCAACGTGAGCTCCTGGCCTATATTGGACCTGACACCTTGAGCTTGTTAAAGGAGGGGGGATGCAAAATTGTGTGTCGATCTCAAAGGGCTGCTGGTAAAATTTAAAGGGATCCGGCCAGATAAAGGTAAGTGGCTCAATGGGAAAAGGGTGGCTGTTAAACGCAAGTTGCAGCCAAATAATTGTGGAGGCAGAAGATTAATTCTCTGCATCTGCGACAAGATGGTACAAATAGAAGGGAACATAGCTGAACTGGAAGAGGGCTCAGAAACTGCAAGCCTTGCATTACCTTGGAGGAGGTCACCCTGGGTCAAATTTCTGTATGAGAATATGGAGGGAATAGTGGAAGGTGAAACAGCAGGATTGCTCCAAGTTCAGTGTTAATACTTCTGGTCTTACTTCTGGTCCCTCTTTTCTCTCACTCCCACACAGACATCACATATCATATCTAGCAATGCAAGCTCTGTTTTAAGGTGCGCATCATAACATCTGTTCTTTTTTGTAATTATAAGCCTGGAACTGGAGCCTGTCAGCTCTGCCAGGGCCCATGAAGAGATAGCTATCTGGATTTGTGCATGGGTTCTGAAGCCGGAGATCGGCATAACCCACAAGAGAAATAGGACGTAAATGGCTAAAAGTGTCCATTTATGCCATTTCTTTGGGAGTTCCGCCTATCTCCTGCCAAATTAATGGCAGGAGATCGTGAGGACCCTGCGGAAATTCAGGACCAACAACTCACAGCTCTCCACCTCAGTTTGCAACCACCAGCACAGCTGCACTCACCTCAGAAGATACAATTAGTGAGCTTGAGGAGCTGGCACCAGGTGATGGCGCAGGTGGGAAGGACCAAATGGTGGTGGGCAGAGGTGAAGATCCTGCTGCCTGGAAAGCCGCAAAGCTGCCATCAATAACCCACAGAGAAGTACAGATGAGGGAGGCCATTCAGCGCATTTAGCTTATGGTTCCATAGAAATCTACAATTTCCCACCAATCCAACTTCCTCTTGAATAAGTCAAGGTTTTTACCTTTACTTTCCTATCCAGAAGACTATTCCAGATTCTAATCCTCTTTGTATGAAGAAGTGTTTCTTGATATCTGTCCTGAATTTGCCTTTTAACAGTTCCTATCTATGTCCCCTTGTCCTGCAGTCATGGTTCAACTTCAAATAGTGCTGAGGATTAGTCTTTTCTATTCCATTTAGTATCTTACATACCTCTAAAGTAAAATGCCTTCTTTCAAAGGTGAAGAGTCCACATTTTTCTAATCTTTCTTCCTAATTCAGTCCTTCTCTACACGGCTTCTGAGGCTTGAATGTTTCCCTTGTGCCTCAGTGATCAGAATTGAATGGAGTATTCAAGGTCTGGACTGACCAGAACTCTATACCATTTCAGCATGATGGCCTCAGGCTACTGATCTGGCAATAGAGCTCAGCATTCTCTTTACTTTGTTAATTGTACTTTGCAATGATTGGACACAATCAGTGTAGAGTATATCTCTTGCTAGTTCGATGCCATTCATTTTCTTCCCCATTTTTTTCTTCTAATGTGTATATCACATTTTGGGATTTCTGATTATTTTTCCATGGCAGGGTCTTAGTATAATTTTTATTAAAATGTTGCTATTAAGTTAAATTTAGCTCCCAAGGGGTTAAATTCCCAGAGCAGCCAATGCTGGGGGATGTATATTAGATTTCATTGTGATGACCCCCAGGTCAAGCTATCATATGACTAGATATTGGGCAGTAAAGGTAAACTCCTCATCATAAGGGATATAGGAGCCACTTATGGGAGAGACCGGTGATGCTGAACCTAAGAGGGTATCTAGTTATTTATATTGAATTTTATCTGCAATAACTTTATCCACTGACAAATATCATCTAGAATATTCTATAATTCCTTCAATGCTTCATTAACACTCTTCTTCCCCCTCCTCCCTAATTTAGTATCACCTGCAAATTTGATCAATACTGAATCTCTAAATCCATGTTATTTAAGAGGGGTTCCAGTGCTGATCCATGGAGCACTGCACTCTATATTTCCCCAGTCCAACATAATTCCACTAACTATTACCTGCTGCGTCCTCTCTTTCTGCCAATTGCCTATTCACCTCCAAGTTTTACCTTGGAAGCTCACTGCCTTAAGATTATGTAATTCCTCCAATTTATTGAAGGATTTCTGGAAGTCTGGGTACACTACAGCAAAGGACTTTTCAACATACACTTGGGACATTACTTCCTCAAAAAAGTCAAAGTCGGCAGGATCAACCCCATTTTGAAGCCGATAGCTGCCAGCTACTAGCTTATTTTCATACAGGGCATCGTCAAGTTTGTTCCTAATAATCAATTCCCATTATTTTACCAGTTATCAATGTGATGCGAATGGATCTGCAGTTACCCAGGTTTGTTTCATTGTCTTTCTTGAAAATAGATTCCCTGTTGGCTTGTTTCCAATCCAATGGGACCGCTCCTGTGTTAATTGACTGTCATGATGATTGTCAGAACTTAATCGATTTTGTCCCTAGTCTACCTTAGCAAACATCCTCGGGGATTTATTGGTTCTGAGCCCTTTAAACCTATCTTGGGTATCTATGCAAGTGATATCAAAGTCAGTAAGTATAGCCGTAGTAGCTGTTGTGACGGATGACATGCGAGTAGCGTTTTCTCAAATGAATGCTTCCAGGAAATAATCATTTGATATGTTAACTATTTTACTTTATCCTCAGCTTTAACTCTATTTGAATCCTTAAGAGTTCTCAAACTTCTTTGAGAATGCTCTTGCTGTTATAATACTGAAGAATTTCTTAATATCACAGTTATGCTCAGTTCTCATTCCCTCTTTGAGCCTGAGACTGCCTTTTTAATAATTTTTGGAGGATCCTGTATTCTTCCCAGTAGTTTTTCTACCTTATTTTTCTTCTATTATTTTATTAATCTATTTAAAATTGAGCTTCTCTATTTTTCCTGCATGCTCAAGGTATTCCATTGTCTTCAAACTGAGATTCCCCTGAGTCACATCAAGTTACATCGAAACTACAGCACAGAAACAGGCCATTCGTCCCAACTCCCTACTTCATCTAATCTTATTAGCGTACCCTTCTACTCCTTTTTCTCTCATGTACTTATCTGGCTTCTCCTTAAGAGTATCCATACTATTTGTCTCAACTACTCCTTGTGGTAGCGAGTTCCACATTCTTACCACTCTCTGGGTAAAGAAGTTTCTCCTGAATTCCCTATTGGATTTATTAGCAACTATTTTATATTTATGACCTCTAGTTTTGGATGCCCCAACAAGTGGAAATATTTTCTCTACGTCTACCCTATCGAACCTTATCAATATCTTAAAGACCTCTATCGGGTCATCCCTCAGCCTTCTCTTTTCTAGAGAAAAGAGCCCTAGTCTGTTCAGCCTTTCCTGATAAGTATAGTCTCTCAGTTCTGGTATCATCCCTGTGAATCTTTTTTGCATCCTCTCCAATGCCTTTATATCCTTTCTATAATATGGAGACCAGAACTCTGCACAGTACTCCAAGTGTGGTCTAATCAAGGTTCTCTACAAGTTTAACATAAATTCTCTGCTTTTCAATTCTAGCCCTCTACAAATGAACTCTAGTATTTGATTTGCCTTTTTTATGGCCTTATTAACCTGCGTCGCTACTTTTAGTGATTTGTGTATCTGTACCCTGAGATCCCTTTGCTTCTCCATCCCAATCAGATTCTTATTATCCAAGCAGTATGTGGCCTCCTTATTCTTCCTAACAAAATGCACTACCTCACACATATCTATATTGAAATTCATTTGCCAATTACACGCCCATTCTGCAAGTTTATTAATGTCCTCTTTGCATTTTGACACATTCCTCCTTTGTATTAACGAAGGAGTACCATCACTTAGTTGATCTCTTAAAGCTCTTCCGCCTTTTCCTGAAGTTGGGCTTTTAAAATTGAGTGCGGCGCTGGCAGTTGTATTATGCTGTTCCTTGGGCAAGGAGATGAAAGTGCTGGCATGCTGACCAATGCTTTAGTCATCTATTTGATAAATTTGTGGCCAGCACGTTGGCTGATACGTCAGATGATTCTTAAGCTAACATGAGAGAAGGAAGAGGCAGATAATGTGCGGGCAGTGCTGTCCCTGTGTTAGAGGTTGGCTAAAGGTGTCCTTGCAGCTGATGGCACAAATGTACAATTGACTGACCCAGAGCCTGCAGAGACAGTTATCCTATGTCATTGCTGGGTAGGTTTGGTAGGAGCTACAGATATGGTTGGTGGCGTTATGGTGGGTGAAAGGCAGTTCAGCGCCAGGGCTTTCTAAGCTGCCTGGCATGGCTTCTTTCAACTTGTACCACTTCAACTATGAAATAACGCACTTTAGATTTTTTTTCAAAGCAACCCCATCATTCATTTTAATTTAAGAACATAAGAACATAAGAAATAGGAGCAGGGGTAGGCCATACAGCCCCGCGAGCCTGCTCCGCCATTCATTAAGGTCATGGCTGATCTTCAACCTCAAGCCATTTTCCCGCCCGATCCCCATATCCCTTGATTCCCCTAAAGCCCAAAAATCTATCTCTCTCAGCCTTGAATATACTCAATGACTCAGCATTCACAGCCCTTTAGGGTAGAGAAGAAACTCCTCCTCATCTCAGTCCTAAATTACCAACACCTTATCCTGAGACTATGCCCCCTAGTTCTAGACTCGCCAGCCAGGGGAAACAACCTTTCAGTATCTACCCTGTCAAACCCCCTCAGAATCTTATATGTGTCAATGAGATCACCTCTCATCCCCCATATTACTTAATCTTTCATCATAGGACAACCCTCTCATCCCAGGAATCAATCTAGTGAACCTTTGTTGCACCACTTCTAAGGCAAATATATCCTTCCTTAGATAAGGAGACCAAAACTGTACACAGTACTCCAGGTGTGGTCTCACCAAAGCCCTGTACAATTGTACCAAGACTTCCTTACTCTTGTACTACAACCCCCTTGCAATAAAGGCCACCATGCCATTTGCCTTCCTAATTACTTGCTGTACCTGCATGCTAACCTTTTGTGTTTCTTGTACGAGGACACCCGGATCTCTCTGAGCACCAATACTTAATAGTTTCTCACCATTTAAAAAAATTCTGTTTTTCTATTCTTCCTACCAAAGTGAATAACCTCACATTTCCCTACATTATACTCCATCTGCCACCTTCTCGCCCACTCACTTAACCTGTGCAGATTCACATATCCCTTTGCAGACTCTTTGGCCCCGATATCACCAGGGAGGCGGGTTGGCAGCGAGGGGGTGACTGGGCGCATGGGTAACCCGCCCAGAGAAATCCGTCCGTTCCCCACGCGATCGCGGGTAAATTGAAACCACTTAATGTAGTTTCCGGGTTTCCCGTTGGAAACCTGCGCAGCGGGCGGTCTGTGCACCCGCATCACAGGCTGTCAGCTGGAGGAGCCCTATTTAAAGGGGAACTCCTCCAATGACTGATGCTGCAGCAAAGAACCACACAGCACCATGGAGCAGCCCAGGGGAAAAGCTGCCCACAGGTTTAATGATGCCTCACTCCAGGTCTTATTGGATGGGGTGAGGAGGAGGAGGGAGATCTTCTACTCGGCGGACGGGAGGAAGTGGCCTGCCTCTGCCACCAAGAAGGCGTGGCTCGAGGTGGCAGAGGAGGTCAGCAGCAGCGGCGACATCTCCCGCACCTGGATGCAGTGCAGGAAGCACTTCAGTGACCTAACTAGGTCACCCAAAGTGAGTACACTTACTCATTCTCCTACACTCGGTCTTCCAAATCACCGCCCCCACCCCACAACTCCTTCTGCACTGCCAACACTACTCTATCACATCATTCCTCACACCCACTCAAACCTCATCCTCAACTTACCTGCACTTACTCACCTCCCCAGTACTCATCCCACCACTACCACTCAACCCAATCCTCATACAATGTCATGGCTCTGTCTCATACTCACCCTCTGGAGCATCCCTTTCATGGTCAGCCTCATCCAAACCAATGCATTCAGCGGTTGCCCACATCACCATCCCTCACTCACGCCTCTCTACTTTCTCCCCTTATAGGAGAAGATAGCCCAGAATGCATGGGAGAGGGCGAAGACCTGAGGGGGGCCGCAACATCAGGTCGTCCTCACGGACGCAGAGCAAGAGGCTCTTGAGTTGAGCCGCACCCTCGAGTACCTGTCCGTCGGGGATGCCGAGACTGGCACCCGACAAACGTCTGGTGACAGAACTTTAACATTCAGCACTCACAATAGCAAATGATGTTAACATGCCTCGCCATCTTCAGCACCTCAACATCTATCATCATGCTTAATATTGCCTTCTGTTCTCTTACAGGGCCTTCAACGACCGCTGTGACAGCGGAGGGCGATTTCTCAGATGGACCTGCCAGCCTCTGAGGGGGCACCGTTACATCTGAGCGAGCCATCCACCGGCTCAGATACACACACCTCGGTGGGTCCCCATCCTCAGTTAGTTGGGGTTGCACATGGTGAGTCACCACACACATGTGAGCATGAGCAGAGTCTGGTGCTGTGGAGAGTCCTCCTCGGTGGGAGCATTCTTCTCCAGGCTCTGCTCAGCTGGACACAGATGCTGAACCCTGGGGGCCATCCTTTAAAAAGAGAATGATCGAGGGGCAGCAGCACATTTATGAGGTGCTGGAACAGGTGCCCGCGCACTCTCCACAATCGCGCAGAGGATGGAGGAGTCCAACTCCTGCATGAGTGGAATGGTGGCACAGGTACAGGAGGGGATCTCCAAGATACTATCACAGGGACGTGAAGGCATCTCTGAGATAGTGTCGTGGGTAAGTGCGGGAATGTTTGCGATGGAGGGAAGGCTTGCCTCCATCGAGCTTCAAGTACGGCTCAACAATGAGGCCATTCAGGCCCTGACAACGGCCGTTCGGACTCAGGATGAGGAACTTTCTGCCACCTTAAACAGGCAGGCAGATACACTAGCACTGGCCTTACAAGGCTTCACACATGTCCTCCAAACTGTCTTCCAGCAGGGTAGTAGGAGTGATGTGGGCCTGGCCCAGGAGAGGGATGATGGCGAAAGGGGACATGGAAGTGGGACACCACTCAAAGCGCTCCCACGTCTCACCCGTTGCCCCCCTTTCAACCAGTACCCGCAATGCTGCCTCCTCTCCAGGTGGTCAAGTCTGCCCCTGCACAGGGTGCAGGTGGAGCAGTCTTTGGATGGGCCCTCATTGGTACCGAAACCCAGAGGGCGTCCACGCAAAACATCTAATCGGTCAGGGCATGAACAAGAGCAACCTGCCACTACCTCTGCTGCAGCCACAGGGGAAGTACCACGTAGAAGTAGTAGGAAGCGTAAAGCAAAGTTTTTGTGAGCACAAAGGGGATGCACAAGAGTGTTTGACGCTTTGTCATGTTTTTTATTTATATTTCGTTTTTGTTCAAATCACATTAAATATTATATTGTCACCACTACTGCCACATCTTGGCCATTCTTGACTGGCTTGTGTAATAAGTCCCTTTCATGAGGTGCACCATGAACACCCACACTTGATGCTACCCATTGAGTCACTCTACAGTGGGTGTATGTGTAGTTTCATGACCAATTTGTGCAGGTGCCTGTGGCGCAGCACTGTGTTGTGGAGCTCCATGTGGCGGAGGTGGACAGCGTGCCTGGCGAGGCTGGTGATGTTGCTCGTCCTCGGATGAAGTGATGAATGCAGCCATGGCGCCCCCATCCTGATAGTGTGAGTTTGAGGGGGTCCGCAAAGTAGGTAAATGTGTTTGCACAGCAGAGTTTAGGGTATAAAGTAATAATTTTGAGTGGAAAGACAAAGGTGTTGCAGCCAAAACTTTGTCTGAAGTGACAGAGTGCCCTGCTGCAATAAATGAGGTATTCCTCCCAACTGTCAAAAATTCCTTTGCATCTCCCAATGGCTGCTGGCTGAAACGCGTCTGCTCCAACAGGGAGTGTTTCCCACAGCACGGGAAACATGCTGAGGATCCTTCAAAATTGCACCGCTGCCAAAATCTCCTGTCAATGAGGCCTGTCAAGTACCTCAAATAGCTATATAATTATCTAAATGATCATCCCGCTGGCTTTAATTACCGGTCGGAGTCCCACAAGCGGGAGCTGCGTGCACACCCGAACGTGTCATTGGGGAACCTGGAAGTGAGCGAGTTGGAAGCGGGCTCCGAATCCGTTCCAGGATTTCGCCATTTTAGGAGCCACCCCGCCTCCAGTGCACCCACTCGGCCATCCGAAAATCGGCCCCTTTGTGTCCTCCTCACAGCTTACTTTCCCACCTAGCTTTGTATCGTCAGCAAACTTGGCTACATTACACTCGGTCCCTTCATCTAAGTCTTTAATATAGATTGTAAATAGCTGAGGCCCAAGCACTGATCCTTGCGGCACCCCACTAGTTACAGCCTGCCAACCTGAGAATGACTCGTTTATTCCTACTCTCTGTTTTCTGTTCGTTAACCAATCCTTTATTCATGCTAATATAGTACCCATAACCCCATGAGCCCTTATCTTGCATAACAACCTTTTATGTGGCACATTATCAAATGCCTTTTGAAAATCCAAATACACAACATCCACTGGTTCCCCTTTATCTACCCTGCTAGTTATATCCTCAAAGGACTCTAACAAATTTGTCAAACATGATTTCCCTTTCATAAAACCATGTTGACTCTTGTCTAATCATATTATGATTTTCTAAGTGCCCTGTTACCACTTCCTTAATAATGGATTCCAGCATTTTCTCGACAACTGATGTCAGGCTAACTTGCCTGTCATTCCCTGTTTTCTCTCTCCCTCCTTTCTTGAATAACGGTGTTACATTTGCTACCTTCCAATCTGCTGGGACCGTTCTAGAATCTAGTGAATTTTGGAAGATCACTACTAATGCATCCACTATCTCTGCAGCCACCTCTTTTAGAACCCTCAGATGTAGGCCACAGGTCCAGAGGATTTGTTGGCTTTTAGAACATAAGAACATAAGAACATAAGAAATAGGAGCAGGAGTCGGCCAATCGGCCCCCCGAGCCTGCACCGCCATTCAATAAGATCATGGCTGATCTGATCCTAACCTCAAATCTAAATTCATGTCCAATTTCCTGCCTGCTCCCCGTAACCCCTAATTCCCTTTACTTCTAGGAAACTGTCTATTTCTGTTTTAAATTTATTTAATGATGTAGCTAATTTATTTAATGATGTAGCATTAGTTTCTCTAGTATTTTTAGTCCCATTAGTTTCTCTAGTATTTTTTCTCTACCGATATTAATTACTTTAAGTTCCTCCGTCTCATTAGACCCTTGGTTCCCCATTATTTTTGGTATGCTTTTTGTGTCTTCTATTGTGAAGACTGATACAAAGTATTTGTTTAACGTCTATGCCATTTCCTTATTCCCCATTATAATTTCTCCTGTCTCAGCGTCCAAGGGACCAACATTTACTTTTGCTACTTTCTTCCTTTTTACATACTTGTAAAACCTCTTACAATCTGTTTTTATATTTCTTGCTAGTTTACTCTCATATTCTATTTTCTCCCTTTTTGTCAATTTTTTGGTCACCATTTGCTGGTTTCTAAAACTCTCCCAATCCTCAGGCTTACTACTATTCTTCACAACATTATAAGCCTCTTTCAATCTAATACTATCCTTAACTTCTTTAGTTAGCCATGGATGGATCACTTTTCCCATGGAGTTTTTATTTCTCAATGGAATGCATATTTGTTGAGAATTTTGAAATATTTCTTTAAATATCTGCCATTGCTTATCTACTGTCATACCTTTTAATGTAATTTCCCAATCTATCTTAGCCAACTCACCTCCCATACCTATGTAATTGGCTTTATTTAAGTTTAAGACTCTAGTTTTGGACTTAAGTATGTCACTCTCAAATTCAATGTGAAAATCTATCATATTATGATGACTCTTCCCCAGAGGATCCTATACTATGAGATTACTAATCAACCCTGTCTCATCACACAATACAAGATCTAAAATAGCCTGTTCCCTAGTTGGTTCCATGACGTATTGATCTAGGGAATTGTCTCAAATGCATTCCATGATAGATTCAAGGTAAAAGGCGGGAGGTTTAGAGGGGATTTGAGAAAGAACTTTTTCACCCAGAGGGTGGTTGGAGTCTGGAACTCACTGCCTGAGAGGGTTGTGGAGGCAGGAACCCTCACAACATTCAAGAAGCATTTGGATGAGCACTTGAAATGCCATAGCATACAAGGCTACGGACCAAATGCTGGAATATGGGATTAGATTAGACTGGGCTTGATGGCCGGCGCGGACACGATGGGCCGAAGGGCCTTTATCCGTGCTGTATAACTCTATGACTCTATGACTCTATGAACTCGTCCTCCAGACTACCTTTGCCAATGTAATTTGTCCTACTAATTTCCACCAATTCTATAACATGTGTTAGTTTCTCACTCTCTCAGTCAAAGTTAACATTTGTTTTGTAATATCTCCTTTTTCATGTTCTGCTCTTTTACAGTTTTCCTTTTCTGATAAACTCTTGTAAATGCTATAACTGGAGTGGACTCCCTGGGGATTCTACAACCAATTTTGTTTCCAGGGAAACATTTTGATCATGTTGTGTTGCCAAAAAGAATAACAAAACCAAAAAAAAGCACAGGAAATAAATAAAAACATCTTAAAAACATTGGAAAGAAAAAAAGGAAAATTAATTACAAATACCATTGCCCTTTAAAGAATTCCTTTGTGCACAGAATCTCCCTTTAAATTCACTGCGAATGGGTGGGCTTAGTGCACTAAGAAATCCCACTATAAACGTCGGAAATCACATGAAACATAGAAACATAGAAAATAGGAGCAGGAGTAGGCCATTCGGCCCTGCGAGCCTGCTCCACCATTCAATATGATCATGGCTGATCCTCTATCTCAATACCACATTCCCGCTCTCTCCCCATACCCCTTGATGCCTTTTGTGTCTAGAAATCTATCTATCTCCTTCTTAAATATATTCAGTGACTAGGCCTCCACAGCCTTCTGTGGTAGAGAATTCCACAGGTTCACCACCCTCTGAGTGAAGAAATTCTCCTCATCTCAGTCCTAAATGTCCTACCCCGTATCCTGAGACTGTGACCCCTTGTTCGAGATGCCCCAGCCAGGGGAAACATCCTCCCTGCATCCAGTCTGTCTAGCCCTGTCAGAATTTTATATATTTCAATGAAATCCCCTGGCATTCTTCTAAACTCTAGTCAATACAAGCCTAGTCGACCCAATCTCTCCTCATACGACAGTCCTGCCATCCCAGGAATCAGTCTGGTGAACCTTTGCTACACTCCCTCTATAGCAAGTATATCCTTTCTTGAGTAATGAGACCAAAACTGCACATAATACTCCAGGTGTGGTCTCACCAAGTCCCTGTATAACTGCAGTAAGACATCCTTGCTCCTATACTCAAATCCTCTTGCAATGAAGGCCAACATACCATTTGCCTTCCCAACTGCTTGCTGCACCTGCATGTTTGCCTTCAGTGACTGGTGTACAAGGACAACCAGGTCCCTTTGTACATCAACATTTCCCAATCTATCACCATTTAAATAATACTCTGCCTTTCCGTTTTTCCTTCCGAAGTGGATAACTTCACATTTACCCACGTTATACTGCATCTACCATGTATTTGCCCAGTCACTCAACTTGTCTAAATTGCCTTGAAGCCTCTTTGCACCCTCCTCACAACTCACAATCTCACCTAGTTTTGTGTCGTCAGCAAACTTGGAAATATTACATTTGGTTCCCTCATCCAAATCATTGATATACATTGTGAATAGCTGAGGCCCAAGCACTGATCCCTGTGTTACCCCACTAGTCACCGCATGCCACCCCGAAAAAGACCCATTTATTCCCACTCTCTGTTTCCTATCTGTTAACCAATTTTCAACCCATGCCAGTATATTACCCCCAATCCCATGTTCTTTAATTTTGCACACTAACCTCTTATGTGGGACTTTATCAAAGGCCTTCTGAAAATCCAAATACATCACATCTGCTGGTTCTCCCTTATCTATTCTACCAGTTACATCCTCAAAAAATTCCAGTAGGTTTATCAAACACGATTTCCCTTTTATAAGTCCATGTTGACTTTGTCTAATCCCGTTGATATTTTCTAAGTGTCCTGTTATCACATCCTTTATAATAGACTCCAGCATTTTCCCTGCTATTGATATTAGGCTAACCGGTCTGTAGTTCCCTGTTTTCTCTCTCCCTCCTTTTTTAAATAGTGGGGTTACATTTGCCACCCTCCAATCTGCAGGAACTGTTCCATAATCTATCGAATTTTGGAAGATGACAACCAATGCATCCACTATTTCCATGGCTACCTCTTTTAGTACTCTGGGATGCAGATTATCAGGCCCTGGGGATTTATCGGCTTTCAGTCCCATTAATTTCTCCAGCACTATTTTTTTACTAATACTAATTTCCTTTAATTCCTCCTTCTCACTAGACCCTGGTTCCCTGGCATTTCTAGGAAGTTATTTGTGTCCTCTTCCGTGAAGACAGAACCAAAGTATTAGTTTAATTGCTCTGCCATTTCCTTGTTCCCCATTATAAATTCTCCCGTTTCTGACTATAAGGGACCTACATTTGCCTTCACTAATCTTTTTCTTTTTACATACTTGTGTTCCTTGCAAGTTTACTCTCATACTCTATTTTTCCCCTCTTAATCAATCTCTTGGTCCTTTTTTTGCTGAATCCTAAACTGCTCCCAATCCTCAGTCTTGCTACTTTTTCTGGCAACTTTATATGACTCCTATTTGGATCTAATTGCTAATTTGGTTTGGCCTGTCTATATGTAGATTAAAGTCACCCATGATTACTGTAGTACCCTTGTTACATGCATTTTTAATTTCCTGTTTGATGCCATCTGCAACTTTACCGCTACTGATTGGAGGCCTTTAGACAGCTCCCACCAGTGTTTTCTGCCCCTTGATGCTTCTTAACTCCACCCATACTGATTCTACATCTCGATTTTCTGAGCCAATATCCTTTCTCACTATTGCTCTGATTTCATCCTTTACTAACAATGCCACTCCACCTCCTTTTCCTTTTTGCCTGTCCTTCCTAAATGTCGAATACCCTTGGATATTCAGCTCCCAGCCTTGGTCACCTTGGTCAAATGCATTCTGATTTGCATATGTTTTGGTCCTCGTATGTTAAACTACAGTTTTTACTCAAATTGTACGCAGGCATTAAGCCCAAGAGGAAAATTGTGTGCATTGGGATTCCAGTGGGTATCTGGCAGGTTCGCACACCACCAAATTTCCTGATCCTTGCCATTTGAATTGTACTGGTGGGAATGATCCCACCGGCAGGGGAAAATTCACTCCCAGAAGCTGAAATGAAAGCTTTACAGTTTGCATTTGGAAAATATTAAGTCACTAGGCTACAGGCAGATTGTAAACACATATACTGTATCAATGGCCAAGGCAAGTATAGTTGTAATGCCAAAAATTTACCAAAAATCATTTTGAGTTCGCTGCTCGTCTTGTGTGGTGTGGCACCAACCCAGTTTTTTTTATTGTTTTTTTTTAAATTAGTATAAATGCCTTTGATAAGAACTGCAGACTTGTGATCCTTTAAGGTTGAATACTGATGCATTTCTGTAATTGATTAAGTGAAATAACAACTTGCATTTATATTGCTCTTTTAATGTGGAAAAAACATCCTGCAACTCCTTCACAGAGGAGTAAGGAAAAAATGGATAGCAAGTCCAAAAAAAAGATATTAGGAGGGGTGATCAAAAGCTTATTCAAAGGGCTTTAAGGAGGGTCTTACAGGAAGAGAGGAAGATGGAGAAGTGGGTGGCGGTGGGGTTAGGGAGGGAATTCCAGGGCACAGGACGTAGGCAGCTAAAGGCATGACCACAAATGGTGGGGAATGTTACAGAGGTGTACATGGACGATCTTTGGGGTCTTTGTGATGGAGAGGATATGGGTTCGGAAACTCGGCTGAGGGCCGAATAGGATGGCGAGGTTGCGAACAGTCTGATTCAACCTGAGACAGTGGCTGAGGAGGGGAATGGAATTGGTGACAAGGGTAAGGTGTTTCTGGCGGAGACTGAAAAGAATGGCTTTGGAGGTGAATATTTATGAATTAATTTATTCTCTTTTCATTTGTCTGTATTATTGTATTTGTTCCACGAGAGCTGGTGGCGATGTTATTATTTTTTCTCTTTATCCTTTATTGTGACAACTTGAAGCACCATTGTATTTTAGCCAAACTTGGTAGATGGAAGCATTCGGTTGATGTGTCAGGTAACTGAGAAGCTGGGACAGATCTGATCATTTCACGTGTTCTCAAGATGATCTGTTGGTCCACAATTACTTAGCTGTGTCCCAAGTTGTGTTTATGGTTAATTTTTAGACTTTAATTTTGTAGATCTCTCTGTTTTCATCAATTTTGCACAAATGGACAGGCTAGGATGGCAATTCTTGCACTGTGTTCATGATGTCACTTATTTTGTTGCCTCTATTAGAAGAGATTACATACCTATTTTGTGTGTGTTTATTACAAATGAATATCTGTTATGTTAGTAAATAAAATAAAACAAAATCCACTTTCAATCTGTTCTAAAATAGTCCATCTACATGATTACCATCTTCACTGATAGCTTAATGGGTAAATGCAGCATGTGGTATTGTATTGAACCATACAATTGTAAACAATTTTACAACACCAAGTTATAGTCCAGCAATTTTATTTTAAAATTGCTGGACTATAACTTGGTGTTGTAAAATTGTTTACAATTGTCAACCCCAGTCCATCACCGGCATCTCCACATCATGAACCATACAAAGCAGGAATGTCTTAGTTTAATCTAGTCTATAATGAGTTAACCAAAGGTGGTGGTGGCAGCACTGCAATTAGACTCAAGGGTGTTAATTTTGACTTTGGGCAACAGTGTAAAACAGATAACATTGGATCAGCCGCCCGATATACATCTCTCCCGATTTTCATTTCTGTTGACTTCAATGGAAGCAGGTAGCAGGAAAATTGGTGGAGGTTCCAATATCCGATCACTGACCAGTCATCTCTGCTGGAAGCGCATGTGCGCATATGCTGGAGGAGGACAGAATCAGGCTTGGCTGTTGAGATTGCTGTTCCCACTTCATTTTAAAACTTGGCACTGACTGCTCATCTGACTGCTTCTGTTTTACTCAGCAGTGCCCCACACTCCATATGAAATTGGAAACAGAAAGGGGTTAAGCTGTTTCCTGAGGGATGGTGGGGTGAAAAGACTCATGTTACACATTCTCTAAGGTCATCTCAAGTGTCTGTGAAGACACTAGTATTCTCTCCCAGGCCCCTACCATTGTCCATGAACGTGCCGTCGCCATCAAGGATATTTTTTCTGCGCCCTCAGCAAAAGACAATCTTCATTCTTTGAGTACTGAAACATATTTTTCATTCAGATGAAAGAGAGGACCTGATTTTCCTGCAAGTTCCAAAGTGCCTCAGCAAGTAATAGATGTATAAAACCGAAGAATATTTCCTAATACATCTTCTACTTGGCTAAACCATAACATAAAGCCTTGTGGCAATTTAACTTGGTGCTGAAATGTTGTTGAATTCTTAAAAGGTGTTTATTGTCACTACTGTGACATTATGACCACTTCAGATTTTGCAACCCAGCTAAATGTGGCAATTTGCTTTCTTTGTCATAAAACATCAATGGTTTCGGTGTTTCAATTATTTTGTTTGTAATTGCTGCAAAGTGTCAGTTATTGAAAACCACCGCTAGCCTGGATTTATTGTATAATATTTCATAAGCCCGTATTGCGAGGAGGATTCCTGGAAAGGAAATGTTATCTAAAAAACATGTGAATTTCAAAGGACTCTCCGGAGACATCTGGAATCCATTAAAGCCTTCAAATTCCTTCAGAAAGTCACTTTCCATAATAGATTTGATCTGCCAACAACTGTGTTGCAGGAATTTCTTTTGATCACAGACCTCACATTTGGCAGTAAAAATTAACTACATACCTTATTAAAATTGATTTACATTTTTTCCTAGTAGAAATTGCGCAGTAATTGCCATTTTATTAACAAGTGTTTATTTACAGTAGTTTCTTATTTATTAACAAAGAGCCTTACAATATAGGGCACATAGCTGGCAGCTTAATCCTACCCTATCCTTGGATATACACTAAAGTAGAATTAGGCTGATCCATTATTAAACAATCATTCGGCGGCTATAGAGCAAATCAGTTAAAGCATTTCTTTCACAGCTCTGTAGTCACAGGGTCCTAAGTAGTACCAGACCAGCTATGCACATGCACCATATGCATTGCTATATGAGGCCAGTCCTAGTCAAAATAGCATTCACGATACAGGTCTACTGATGAAAATCCAATGAAGCTGTGAACTAGAGGTTTCGGTTCCATTAATAGTTTTACAACAGCATTTAACAGTTTTGATTCTAGGCCTATACTATGAGTGTTGTTTTACTGCTTTAAAGGCGCTATATAAATGCAAGTTGTTGATATATATAGAAAATTGGACAGGTATAGGGAACACAATCTTGAAATTTGCTGACAACACAAAAGTAAGGGGTTTAGCAAACAGGGACAAGGACTGTAAAAGACTTCAAAAAGACACAGACAGGTTAGTAGAATGGGCAAGCAGATGCAAGTTGAAGCCGAAAAATGTGAAGTAATGCATTTTTGGGGGGAAAGCAAGGAATAGGGTATAAATCCATGGAAAGTTGTTGAATGCTGTGGAAGAACAGAGAGATCCAGGAGTGCAAATACTTAATTACTTGGAAATGTGAGTGCAGTTATATAAAGCTACAAATAAAGTCAAGAGCATTTTAGATTTTATCAATAGGGCCATAGAATACAAAAACAAGGCAATACTTTGACTACAATTAGAGGACTGGGTGCAATTTGGACACCCCATTACAGAAAGGACATTAAAGCCATAGAGAGCGCACAGCATGGATTCATCAGGATGATTCCAGGAATGGAAAACTGTAGTTGAGGAGAGACTTGAGATACTGGAACTAGTTCCGCTGAAGGCTAAGAGGAGAATTAATGGAGATTTAAAATTTCTGAATGGTTTTCATAGGGTGAATAGAGAAAGACTATTTCTTCTGGTTGGGAGTCAGTGATGAAGGGACACAATTTAACATTGTCACTGAGAATGAAGAGAGAAATTAGGAGAAATTTCTTTATGCAGAGGGTTGTGGCAGCATGGAATGCTTTGCCATGAGGAGTTTTTGAGGCAGAGTCCATTGCTTCTTTTAAGGGAAAATTAAATACATATTTAAAGCAGAGGAAAATACAGGGCAATGGGGAAAGAGTGGGACAGCAGGATTAGCTTCAGATTGCTCTAACAAAAAGCCGGCACGGTGATCCAAATGGGCTCCATCTGTGCTGTTAGCTCCTAAGGTTCCTTCCAGGTACTCCCCCAGTGGCAGGAGTAAGTATGATGACTGGCTGTCTCCTTGTTCTGGGTCATGAGGTGGCTCTGCGGCTGGTTCCACTGCATTTGCTGCATAGTGGCTGTCCTGTCCTGCTTACTTTCTGCAATATCTACTGTCATTTGAGCAGGGTGGCTGAAAGGGCTGGATGTGGCATTGCTCTGAGAGGCAGCAACTTCATCCATGCCTATTCCATCCATGCTTACTGACCTGTGTGGGAGCAGACCTATAGGCATCCATGAAGGTACTGAACTCCCACATAATGGCTCTCTCTGCCGGATTTCCCAGCATGTTGAAACTGTATAGAATAGCCTCTTGAGGATTAGTATCCAAGGCTTCTGTAATGGCAGTCTGAGCGTTCAGGAGAGGTATAACAATTGAACTTAGGATCTCTCATTGGGGGCTCTGCTGCAGATGGCCTTGGAGTTATCATGTGTTCATTTATAACTACACAGTGATGACATCCGCCCAGCAGGTACCTGCTCAGTCTTTGCCTCCACAACATGTTCCAGCTCACTTAGGCTCTGTGCTTCATTCAGCATTCCCACTTCAAATTGACTACCTTAGTCTCCTGGGCTGGATATACCTGTGCTAGTACTTGCTAAAGGTAAAGTGAAGGATGCTTAATGTCTGTGAGATTCTGGCTTTATGGAAGCTCATGGGGCCTGTAGCTTATTCTTCAAGGATGTCTATAGAAACAGAAGAACTTATGTTGGACTGGTAGCAAAAAAGTACCCCCAAAATAGAGCTTACATAGCTTTGTCCTCAAGCGTGACCCTGACCTGCCAGTCGCTTGCCATTTTAATTCCCCATCCCATTCCCACTCTGACCTCTCTGTCCTCGGCCTCTTACAATGTTCCATTGAAGCGCAACGTAAGCTCGAGGAACAGCACCTCATCTTTTGTTTAGGCACTTTACAACCTTCCAGACTCAACAGATTTCAATAACTTCAGATCATAACCACTGCTCCCATTTTTTCAGACAGCAAGTGCTGGTAATGGTCCTGCTGTTGCCATTTACAGCTAATCTAGACCAATCTTTTGTCTCTTAATTTGTCCCATTACCACCCTCCTTGCCTTGCACCATCATCCCTTTTGTCATTTAATCACTCCTGCTCTCTACCGTATCACAGATCTTCCCTTTTGTTCTTTCCTTCCCTCCCTCCACCCCCCCCCTTCCCCTGGCTCTGCACTTGCTTAAAAACTTTAACTCTTTAACATCACGGTCTCGGTGTGAGGACAACAGTGTGCTGAGAGTTCGGTACGTGTGGGAGTTGAAGGGTTAATCTCTTTAAGGGTTAATCTCTTTAAATCTAGTGCATATTGCTTCAACTGTTTAAGGTCAATTTAAAAGTTTAAATTTCTAAGTTTCTGTCTGGCTTCAGCAGAGAGCTGCTGTAGCAAGTTAATTGGTTAGCTAGATTCAATTGGTCCCTGAAGGTGGGGCAGGCCTGACTCATCTGAGTCTCAACTGTAGAAATACAGGGGCCTGTCAGTGCGGACAGCACGGTGTGAGGACAACACAGTGTGCTGAGAGTTCGGTACGTGTGGGAGTTGAAGGGTTAATCTCTTTAAGGGTTAATCTCTTTAAATCTAGTGCATATTGCTTCAACTGTTTAAGGTCAATTTAAAAGTTTAAATTTCTAAGTTTCTGTCTGGCTTCAGCAGAGAGCTGCTGTAGCAAGTTAATTGGTTAGCTAGATTCAATTGGTCCCTGAAGGTGGGGCAGGCCTGACTCATCTGAGTCTCAACTGTAGAAATACAGGGGCCTGTCAGTGCGGACAGCACGGTGTGAGGACAACACAGTGTGCTGAGAGTTCGGTACGTGTGGGAGTTTGGTAAAGTGGGGGAAGGAGGTGCTGCTTTGCCTTGCTTTTCCTGCAGAGCGGTAGTGGACCTGAGAGCGGTGAGCGGCGGTAAAGAGCGAGACCAGAGCGGGGATAAAAACAGCGCAGAGAGAGCGAGAGTCCAGTCGGTGAGCGGCGGTAAAGAGCGAGACCAGAGCGGGGATAAAAACAGCGCGGAGAGAGCGAGAGTTCAGTCGGTGAGCGGCGGGAGAGAGCGAGACCAGAGCGGAGATATAAACAGCGCGGAGAGAGCGAGAGTCCAGTCGGTGAGCGGCGGGAGAGAGCGAGACCAGAGCGGGGATATAAACAGCGCGGAGAGAGCGAGAGTCCAGTCGGTGAGCGGCGGGAGAGAGCGAGACCAGAGCGGGGATATAAACAGCGCGGAGAGAGCGAGAGTTCAGTCGGTGAGCGGCGGGAGAGAGCGAGACCAGAGCGGGGATATAAACAGCGCGGAGAGAGCGAGAGTTCAGTCGGTGAGCGGCGGGAGAGAGCGAGACCAGAGCAGGGATATAAACAGCGCGGAGAGAGCGAGAGTTCAGTCGGTGAGCGGCGGGAGAGAGCGAGACCAGAGCGGAGATATAAACAGCGCGGAGAGAGCGAGAGTCCAGTCGGTGAGCGGCGGGAGAGAGCGAGACCAGAGCTTACTCTGAGAGCGAGACTCTGAGACCAGCGGCAGAGTTCAGGGTGACGTCACCAGTCAGAAAGTGACGCGGCACAGGGGAGGCAGCTGATTGGTGAGTAGGTTCAGGTGAGTATTTCTACCATTTTACTGTAAGTAAAGTAATAAGAAAGGGAAGATCTGCAGGTTTTATAGCAGATAGTGTTTTTTTTTAGTGAACCTAGGTCCCTAGTATAGTTAACATTTTCTAATTTCAACGTAATTTAAAAGGGGTAACTAAGCTAAGGCAAGTCATGGCAGCAGACCTCGCACCCGTGATATGCTCCTCCTGCAAGATGTGGGAAGTCATGGACACTACCAGTGTCCCTGCCGACCATGTGTGCGGGAAGTGTGTCCACCTGCAGCTACTGACCGATCGTATCTCGGAGCTGGAGCTGCGGGTGGACTCACTGTGGAGCATTCGCGATGCAGAGAAACTCGTGGATAGCACGTTTAGCGAGTTGGTCACACCGCAGGTAAAGGGTATACAGGCAGGAAGTGAATGGGTGACCACCAGGAAGAGTAAGAGATGCAGGCAGGTAGTGCAGGGGTCCCCTGTGGCCATCCCCCTCTCAAACAGATATGCCACTTTGGATGCTGTTGGGGGGGATGACTTATCAGGGGAAGGCAGCAGCAGCCAACTTCCTGGCACCACGGGTAGCTCTGCTGCACAGGCTGGGAGGAAAAAGAGTGGCAGAGCTATAGTGATACGGGACTCAATTGTAAGGGGAATAGACAGGCGTTTCTGCGGCCGCAACCGAGACTCCAGGATGGTGTGTTGCCTCCCTGGTGCAAGGATCAAGGATGTCTCGGAGCGGCTACAGAACATTTTGGAGGGGGAGGGCGAACAGCCAGCTGTCGTGGTGCACATAGGCACCAACGATATAGGTAAAAAAGGGGATGAGGTCCTAAAAGCAGAATATAGGGAGTTAGGAGGTAAATTAAAAAATAGGACCTCAAAGGTAGTAATCTCAGGATTGCTGCCAGTGCCACGTGCTAGTCAGAGTAGAAATAGGAGGATATTTCAAATGAATACGTGGCTAGAGGAATGGTGCAAGGGGGAGGGATTCAAATTCCTGGGACACTGGAAACGGTTCTGGGGGAGGTGGGACCAGTACAAACCGGATGGTCTGCACCTGGGCAGGGCCGGGACTGCTGTCCTAGGAGGAGTGTTTGCTAGTGCTGTTGGGGAGGGTTTAAACTAAAGTGGCAGGGGGTTGGGAACCTGAGCAGGGAGAGAGAGGAAAGCGTAACAGGAAGGGACAGAAGGTATGGAGTAATAGGTAAAGTGTTAAAAAAGGAAAAAGCAGGAACTAAGCGTCACAAAACAGATTTGAAAGTTCTTTATCTGAATGCACGTAGCATTCGTAATAAAATGGACGAGTTAACGGCACAAATAACTACGTATGGGTATGATCTTGTGGCCATTACAGAAACATGGCTGCAGGGTGACAACGACTGGGAATTAAATATGCCAGGGTATTTAACAATCAGGAAGGACAGGCAGGAAGGAAGGGGAGGTGGGGTGGCTATGTTAATAAAGGAAGGAATCACTGTAATACAGAGAAATGATATTGGGACAAAGCATCAAGATAATGAAACAGTTTGGGTGGAGATAAGGAATAATAAGGGAAAAAAAACATTAGTGGGCGTAGTATATAGGCCTCCTAATAGTTGTAACTCTGCTGGAAGAAGTATTAATCAGGAGATAGTCGGGGCATGTAATAAGGGAACAGCCATAATTATGGGGGATTTTAATTATCATATTAACTGGACAAATCAAATTGGGCAGAGCAGCCTTGAGGACGAGTTCATTGAGTGCATCAGGGATGGATTTCTTGAGCAGTATGTAACTGATCCTACAAGGGGGCAGGCAACCTTGGACCTGGTCCTGTGTAATGAGTCAGGATTAATTAATAATGTCCTAGTTAAGGATCCCCTTGGAACGAGCGACCACAACATGGTTGAATTCCATATCCAATTAGAGGGTGAGAAGGTTGATTCTCAAACAAGCGTACTGAGCTTGAATAAAGGAGACTATGATGGTATGAGAGCGGAATTGATTAAAGTGGACTGGGAAAATAGATTAAAGGGTAAGACGGTACATGAGCAGTGGTGTTCATTTAGGGAGTTATTTTACAACTTTCAAAATAAATATATTCCACTGAGGAAAAAAGGGTGTAAAAGAAATGACAGCCATCCGTGGCTAAGTAAAGAAATCAAGGATAGTATCCGACTAAAAACAAGGACATATAAGGTAGCCAAACTTAGTGGGAGGATAGAAGATTGGGAATTCTTCAAAAGACAGCAAAAAGTAACTAAAGGATTGATTAAGAAAGGGAAGTTAGATTATGAAAAGAAATTAGCAAAAAATATAAAAACAGATAGCAAGAGTTTCTATAGTTATATAAAAAGAAAAAGGGTGGCTAAGGCAAACATAGGTCCCTTAGAGGACGAGACCGGGAAATTAATGGTGGGAAACATGGAGATGGCAAAAATGCTGAACAAATATTTTGTTTCAGTCTTTACAGTAGAGGACACTAAGAATATCCCAACACTGGACAAACAGGGGACTCTCGGGGGGGAGGAGCTAAATACGATTAAAATCACTCAGGAGATGGTACTCAGTAAAATAATGGGACTCAAGGCGGATAAATCCCCTGGACCTGATGGCTTCCATCCTAGGGTCTTGAGGGAAGTGGCAGTAGGGATTGTGGATGCTTTGGTGATAGTTTTCCAAAATTCCCTGGACTCAGGAGAGGTCCCGGCAGATTGGAAAACTGCTAATGTAACACCGTTATTTAAAAAGGGTAGTAGGCAGAAGGCTGGAAATTATAGGCCAGTTAGCTTAACATCTGTGGTGGGTAAAATTTTGGAGTCTATTAATAAGGAGACAGTAACGGAACATTTAGATAAGCATAATTTAATAGGACAAAGTCAGCATGGCTTTATGAAGGGGAAGTCATGTCTGACAAATTTGCTTGAGTTCTTCGAGGATATAACGTATAGGGTGGATAAAGGGGAACCAGTGGACGTAGTGTATTTAGACTTCCAGAAGGCATTCGACAAGGTGCCACATAAAAGATTATTACTTAAGATAAAAAATCACGGGATTGGGGGTAATATTCTGGCATGGGTGGAGGATTGGTTATCGAACAGGAAGCAGAGAGTTGGGATAAATGGTTCATTTTCGGACTGGCAACCAGTAACCAGTGGTGTTCCACAGGGGTCGGTGCTGGGTCCCCAACTCTTTACAATCTATATTAACGATTTGGAGGAGGGGACCGAGTGCAACATATCAAAATTTGCAGATGATACAAAGATGGGAGGGAAAGTAGAGAGTGAGGAGGACATAAAAAACCTGCAAGGGGATATAGACAGGCTGGGTGAGTGGGCGGAGATTTGGCAGATGCAATATAATATTGGAAAATGTGAGGTTATGCACTTTGGCAGGAAAAATCAGAGAGCAAGTTATTTTCTTAATGGCGAGAGACTGGAAAGTACTGCAGTACAAAGGGATCTGGGGGTCCTAGTGCAAGAAAATCAAAAAGTTGGTATGCAGGTGCAGCAGGTGATCAAGAAAGCCAACGGAATGTTGGCTTTTATTGCTAGGGGGATAGAATATAAAAACAAGGAGGTATTGCTGCAGTTATATAAGGTATTGGTGAGACCGCACCTGGAATACTGCATACAGTTTTGGTCTCCATACTTAAGAAAAGACATACTTGCTCTCGAGGCAGTACAAAGAAGGTTCACTCGGTTAATCCCGGGGATGAGGGGGCGGACATATGAGGAGAGGTTGAGTAGATTGGGACTCTACTCATTGGAGTTCAGAAGAATGAGAGGCGATCTTATTGAAACATATAAGATTGTGAAGGGTCTTGATCGGGTGGATGCAGTAAGGATGTTCCCAAAGATGGGTGAAACTAGAACTAGGGGGCATAATCTTAGAATAAGGGGCTGCTCTTTCAAAACTGAGATGAGGAGAAACTTCTTCACTCAGAGGGTGGTCGGTCTGTGGAATTTGCTGCCCCAGGAAGCTGTGGAAGCTACATCATTAGATAAATTTAAAACAGAAATAGACAGTTTCCTAGAAGTAAAGGGAATTAGGGGTTATGGGGAGCGGGCAGGAAATTGGACATGAAGCTGAGTTCGGATCGGTCAATGCCCTGTGGGTGGCGGAGAGGGCCCAGGGGCTATGTGGCCGGGTCCTGCTCCGACTTCTTGTGTTCTTTAGATTTGTGGTTGGGATCAGATCAGCCATGATCTTATTGAATGGCGGAGCAGGCTCGAGGGGCCGATTGGCCTACTCCTGCTCCAATTTCTTATGTTCTTATGTTCTTATCCAGTTCTGACGAGAGGTCTTTCACCTGAAACGTTAACTCTCTTTCTCCACAGATGCTGCCTCACTTGCTGAGCTTTTCCAGTATTTTCTGCTTTTATCTTACATAGCTAATAGTGTATGCTGTGGTGCTTGTTTTTATGCGAGTGAGTGACAGAGAGAGAGAGAGAGAGAGAGGTCTTAAAGCACTTAACAGCCAGTGAAGTACTTCTTTTTTAATGAAGTGTAGTCACTGTTGTTATGTAGGGAGGAGCGCTGACAATTTGCACACAGCAAGGTCCCATAAACAAGATAAATGACCAGATAATCTGTATTAATGATTTTGGTTGAGGGATAAATATTGGCCGGGACATCGGGGTGAACTCCCCTGGTCTTCTTCGAAATAATGCAAGGGGATCATTTACGTCCACCTGAGAGGGCAGACATGGCCTCGATTTAACATCTCATCCGAAAGATGGCACCTCCGACAGAGCTGCACTCCCTCGGTGTCAGCCTAGATTATGTGCTACATAAAAACATTCAGCCCATCAAGCCGGTTCCTTTCACAGATCATATACAATCTTTTCCATTTAATATCCTGAGGAAAAGTTTTGCCAACTTTCTCCATGCCTGTCCCCAAAAGTTAAATCAAGCAATGCTCCAGAATATCCATCTAACATCATACAACCTAGGCCAGTCCCCCTTAATAATTTAAATGTTAACAAATACACGCCCATTTCTGGGTTTAAGGGAGGCGCATTTGGATGTGTGCGAGTAACCTACTCGTCGTAGTCGGGTCCCTAATTAGTGCAGGCGGACGGGTAATTCTTGGACCAATTAACGTCCTTATGAGATGTTAATTAGGTCTTTTTAAATTGGTTTTCACCAACCTTTTAATTTAATGCCTCCAGTGCGGGTTTCTTGGGGCTCGTGAATCTCACCAGTGAAAAGGAGGCGAGAAGGGCCGGATCATGAGGTGAGCGCCTTTATTGCACTGCATGTGGGCCAAGAGGAGCAGGAGTGTTTCCTCCAGGCCCAACAAGCTTATCGGCCGCGATCAGACCCCCACGATCGTCCACCCCCACCTCTCACCCACCCGCATGTCCGAGACCTCCCCCCTCCCCCCCCCCCCCCGATGTCTGACTTTTCACCTCTCCAACGATGTCCAACTTCTCACCTCCCCAACTATCTCCGACTTGCCCCACACTCCGGTCCGCAAACCCACCTCCCCCACTCTTTTCCCGGCTCCAAGTTAAAATCCAGGCTATTGTGTGTACTGGTTATAATTGCAATCAAAGAATTACCTCCCTAAAAAAAACACTTGTCCAGATTCAAAAGTGGGAGTACACCCTTCACTGAACAAGCCTCCTGTTCCAGTTGAACATACAGATTCTTTAGGATGAGACATTAAACCGAGGCTCCATCTGCTCTCTCTGGTGAATGTAAAAGATCTCAGTGCACTATATCAAACAGCAGGGGAGTTCTCCTACCCAATATTTATCACCCAACCAACACCCCTAAAACAGACTGTCTTGTCATTATCACATTGCTGTTTGTGGGACCTTGCTGTGCGCAAATTGGCTGCTATATTTCCTACATTACCACAGTGACCACGCTTCAAATGTACTTAATTAGCTTTGGGACATCTTGAGGTCATGAAAGGTGATATATAAATGCAAGTTCTTTTCCTTATTACCAATCAAAAATACTTTGGTCATTGTTCTCAGATCATTCACAGCATTCCAGAGGTAACGGTGGAGGTTATCTGCGTTCCGCTAAAGTAAAAACAACCTACTGCAAAGTTTATTTTGTTCACTTGGGAGAAGGGTACTGTATTATTCAGCACTTCTGTTAATATACAGTCAGTGCACAGCTTCTCATATTTGAAAAAATTCGATTTTTTATTATAAAACAGCAGTGGCATTGAACTGAGAGGTTAAAAGTGTCACAGACTGCACCGGGTTTATCTGTTTTTAAGATCTGTTTTGCCTCCTGCCTTGTACTGTGTTCTGTTCATTGATGCTCGTTGGCAGGAGCATGTTGTAAAGTGGCTTTCAAGCTTAACTGGGATTTCCTGTACAAATATCTGTAAAGTAACATCTGCACCTTACTGAGGAGGAAAAAATCTGTAATTTTGAATAATTTACTCAAAAAAAAGATCTTCCACCATTATGCTTTAAACCACATGTTGCAGTGCTGAGGAGAAATTCAGATTGTAACAATGCAGTTACAATTCAGGGGGAAGAAAGCTATTGTTCTTTCTCCTCCATCTGAAAGGTCCAGAAAAGGGTTTCATTACTGACTTGTGTTTTGTAGCCGTGCTGTAAAACTTTCCAGAGAATCTTGGCTGTTGAACAAAACAGATACTTGTGTCTTTTTTAAGAGCCAAAGAGGGATTGTTTTATAATACAGCTCTGTGAGTTTTATAGTGTGACAACACAGCATAGGATAATCCCTCCCATGATTCATTATATAGAAGATAGGCAACAGCACCTCCTGGTGAAAAAAATAAAGCCGAACAAGTTGGATATGGACAGAACCTGAAGCAGACGATTCAAAACACAGAGCACTGGATTTTGTTTCTATTTTAAAATAGACTTTTACAATTCCACACGAAAGGCTATTAATTAAACTGAAGCTTCGGCGCTTGAGGGTATAGTCTACGAATTAATAAGAAATTGGTTGCTGGGTTGGAAACAACGAGTACCCATCGGAAGAGTTATGTCAGAGTGGGGAGAAGTACTGAGTGAGGTGCCTCAGAGCTCAGGGCTGGGATCTGTACTCTTTCTAATTTACATAAATGACCTGGATTCAGAAACACAGTGCAAAGCAGTCAAATCTGCACATGATAACCAAACTAAGGAGGGGTTATGGAATCAGAAGAGGCAGCTCAGAAATTACAGAATGAGTTGGACAAGATACGCAAGTGGGCAGAATAATGACATGAAATTTAATGTAGGCAACTGTGAAGTGTGACACGTAGGAAGAAAAAATAGATGACATGTGTACTCCATAAATGGTGTCAAAATAGCTAAGGATGAAGCTGAAGAAGACGAGGGTCTTTGGAGGCATGACGTTAAACATATCCAACCAATGCAGAGCAGCAATTAAGAAATCTAGCAGGATGTTAAACTACAGCCCAAACAGTAGAATATAAGTCAGAGGAGATAATGTCAAACTTTATAGAGCTCTGGTCAAACAACACCTTGAGCACTGCATCCAGTTCTGGTCAGCGAGACTCAAGATAAATATTCAAGTGCTGAAGGCAGTTCAGAGAAGATCTATGAGGCTGATCTCTAGTGTCTGTGTAATGAGGAAAGACTGGAGACACTTGGGATTTTCAGCCTGGAAGAGAGGTGGCTGAGAGGTGATCTTATAAAAAAAAATTAACCCAAAATATTACTTTAAATTAAACTGCGTGAGTAGAACAAGGGGACACAGATTCAAACTAAAGAAGGGTACTTTCAGGACAGATATTCAAAAACTCTTCTTCACACAAAGTGAGATTGATATGTGGAACAGACTTTCAGATAGAGGCAAATACCCTGGAATCATTTAAGAAACAATTGGATGCTACAACTATGGGTTGTTAGGTTCTCTCTGAATGGATGAATTAAGATATGCTGAATGACCTTCCTCATCCATAATTATTTTGTGATCATGTCACATTTAGTTCTTTCACCTAAATAATTATAGGGGCCTAACTTGCTGAAATCTACCTCCAGACAGATGAGACCTGTTGGCCGGTCAATCCACGGTTCACTCATATCAGAGTTGGGTCTACAGTGTTGCTCAATTCTCCCTGACTGGAGATTAATGGCTGTGGTAACCAAAAGCTCAGATGTGGCTTGTCTCTTTAAGGTGTTACTTCTCATTGGCTGTTACTTCATCACCTCTTCACACCGCCAACCCAGAATTTGGTCAGAACTGCAGGAAATTATATTTCTGTTGAAATAGTTCTAGTGTTACTTTTTAGAAAGGTGAATACTTATCAATGGTCAATGTATTGCTGTTTCAAGGGACCACTCAATTTTTTTGTTTTTTTTCCATTGCTTATTCATGCCTGTGTCATCTGCACTGGGCAAAGTACTGAAGGAGCTGAGGTGGAACTGCAGTATCTGCTGCAGCATGAGTTTCCCCAGCCGGGATGTTGCTGACATAACTTCCCTTCCAAATTTATATTAAAATTGAACCCAACAGGCATATGCAATGCCATTACAGGTAGGCAACATCAGTGGAGGGCAGGGTGGCATTAGTGTTCTATGTAAACCCAACATGCTGCCATGTTCAAAAATAAGGGCAGGGAAATAGCAAGCCCTGCTAATTTATGGGACTGTCCACTGCCATTTTGTCTCAGTGAATCTCGATCTCATTGAACATGTCCCTCCAACTGCAGTGACATAGGCAAAAGTGTGGGGGAGGGGAGGAGGGAAGAGTAAAATCAGGCCAAAGAAAAAAAGGTAAAACAAATCCAATCAACAGGGAGAGAAAGAGAGAGATGATAAAAAGAGAAACAAAAGAAAATTCATGCCACCATGTAGAAAAAACAAAGTCAAAGCCAAGAGAAACAAAAAGAAAAATAAATGTGTTATTAACTGCCACTTCAAGAAAACAAGCAAAACCTCCCTGTGAACTCAGACGTAGAACTGGGAGAAACTTCAGAATGTCTTTACATGGCTGCACTGCATATGTTTTGGGAGTCCTTAATAAATTGGTTTAACTTAAGTAGTAACAGTCCGCGTCTGTATACAGCAAGGAGAGGAAGGAAAATATGAAGACAAAATAGAAAAGCCAAGGGAGTTAAATGTTATACAGGAAGTGTTATTTTTTAATGCATAACATGTTTTGCCCTGTATTTTTGTGGATGGATTAAAGGATTTCAACAATGTAATTGTTTCCATTCTTGTCTCCCTACATTCTCACTTGTGCACACACAAATATACGAAACAAAAACATACGAAGGACAAAAATCTATACTATGTGGAAAAAAGCCTAATCTGGAAACACTCCAGTATAGCCCTTTTAAAAGTTGCAGTGACTTAGAGAAGAAAACGGGCAGTGATGTTTGAAGACAGAGGATTCAGTGCAGATCACCGGATATGAGAATAGTGCATTGAGGGCAACTCTTGGTAAGTGCTAGCTTTGATTGCAATGAGACAAGACAAAGAATCAATTGTCTAGATTGGTACTAAGTGCACCCTAGCCTTAGCTATTAGAGACTTAGCCCAACATGCATTTACTCAGGGATCTCTATTTGAAAAGTTCTTACACTTCCATTGACCTCAATTATGGCAGTTGATGTTTGTACGAAGGAACAGCAAAGTGCTAGCTACCCTTCAGAGTGACGTAATGAATACTGAGATAGCTAAACATCAAAAATGACAAATGCATTGTCCATTTAGCCCTGCAAGTAAGTAATATGATGGAAGCAACGGGCACTTCAATTTGATAGCCAATATCGAGCAAATTCTAGCTAATTTATGTTACATTCAAGAAAAAACTTTTCATTTATTTCTTAACAACTTATATTTATATAACGCCTTTAACATAGGAATCATCCCAAAGTGCTTTACAGAGAGGGCAAGAAAAAAAAAAGGAATAGATTGGGGAATGGACATCAAACCATAAAGGGAGAGGTTAGGAGGGGTGACCGAAAACTTGGTCAAAAAGATGGGCTTTGAGATTTTTAAAGATGGAGAAAAGAGACCTCTTCTCTCCACCTTTAGAATTTAGGGAGAGAGTTCCAGTGCAGGGCCATGGCGGCCAAGATCTCAGAGTCATTCATTTTCCTGTACGCAAATTTGATATTGTGGGTAGAGAAACTGACATGATAATGTAATTGATAAATGATCACTTCACCTTTCTGTTCACTTGTGCATTCAGACCACCAGCATTTTAGAAATGTACAGCCATACTTCAATGACACTATTGTTAACAGGTGACGGACTCCTCAGTAAATCTTAACTGGAGCGATCAATAAAATACTAAAGCTAAGGGTAGGTTGGGAGAGGTGGAGGAAGCCTTCGTCCTCCATGTCCTTGGCCAAAATAATCTGAGGTTTTACTAGCACCTGCCTGCATCCATTTTTGACCCACTGCCTGTGCATTGGTAGTGAATTATGTTACATAACTCTATGATACACAGATTGTTAGGAGATTTAGGGCACAATTATATTACAGATACTGATTATAATACAGATAATCTGATATTACAGAGTACCTGTTTGGAGCAATGCCAAACTGACAGAACTGAGTTATACTGCAGGCTTCACAGCGCTCTCTGGCTAAGGAAAACAATGCTTTGTGCATGTATGCTTGCAAGCGTGAGTAACGCTCTACTCTTGACAATAGTTAAATTTGAATGTTAAGAAAGTGCCAATGGGACAATCAGCTCTCTGCTATCATTTTAAAAATTCCAAGGATTGCCTGAGAACCCTGGAGGAAAGAAGGCTAAGAGGCAATTTAATACAGGGTTTTAAAATTATGAGGAGTTTTGATAGATTGAATAAGGAAAGAATATTTCCTATGGTTGGAGAGTCAATGGTGAGGGGTTGTCAATTTAAAATTGTCACGAAGGGAGTGAGGAGAGAAGTTAGAAGACATGTCTTTGCACAAAGGGTTGTTGGAGATCAAACATCACTCCCTTGTGACCTTTGATCATTCAGCTGGGAATAAGTCTGATCGATGTGATGTGTAATCAGGTCATTAATCCCTATCATGACCCTTCTACCAATTAGCTGTTGAATTGACTATTAAAATTAATATGGCTGCACATCACCCCACAAGATTATATTTAGTACAAACACTGACAATACAGATTTGTTCTTTTTTTTGTTAAATAATATGGTTATCTTTAGTAAAGGCAAACAGCAATTTTAATATAGATGCTGGGAGACAGCAGGATACTTCTGTAAGTCATTCAGACAGACATGGGAGATAGTGGAAGACAGACCTGGAAGACTGTGGGAATCATTTCTGGGAAAGAGGTGGTGAGGAATGAAAGAACCAGGGGACTGGAGAGACAGTAAACATGAACAGGACAAAAAGGTAAAAAGGAATAACAATAGTGGAGAAATCAATAAGAATATAGTATGAAGGGGGGGGGGGGAAAGACGAGATAGAAGAACAAACAGGGAAATAGAGATAAAGTTTGGAAGTAATGGGAGAAAAAAACAAGAAAAGCAGAATAAGAGATGGATCTATTGCGATGAAGTTGAGTAAAATGCACTGAAAGAAGATACAAGAAGGAAAGGACTTTTAACCATAAACTATTTCTCTCTTGTTACAGAAAGAAATGGTGCAGTTTGTAGATCTGTTAACTGATTTAAAAATTAGTATGGTAAACCAGTGACTGGAGCATGATTGACCATGATTTTTCTCAACAGCCTAGTCTCCCTGAATGCTAAATCCTGAGTAAAAATCAATACTATATTTTGGGCTGCCTGTTACCTTTGACAGATATCCCCTGGGCCAGTTCAGAGAGCTGCCAACATAATTTGAATGCAAATTGACTTGTCTGATGGCACACAGATACCTCGGGCTCGATTTTAGGGTCGGGTTACCTGCGGGTTTCCAGCGGGGGGGCCCCGAAAATCCCGATCCCCGATCACGTGACCGGATTCGGACGAAATCCCGGCCACTTCCGGGTACCGCGCTGACGTGCGGGGCTGCGCGCGAAAGCCCCGCTGGTGGGAATCCCGCAGGCAATTAAAGCCAGCGGGGTTCCACTTGAGAGCACTTAACTTGCTCGTTGTGGTCAGTTAATGAGCTGAAGCAGCTGTCAAAAGAGGAAGTGTGGGATTTTACGTTCAAGGCAGTCAGTTTCCCACACTGGGGGAAACAGGACCCTTCAAACCAGGCGTGTTGCAGCCAGCAGCCTGTGGCAGGTGCCAAGGTGCGCTCCACGGGGGAGAGCCCTCACCCACGCAGGAGGCCACCGCGTCACATAGGGCAACCCCTGCCCCCCACACCCCCCGGCCAAGCCAGAGGACAGACCGACACGAAACCGCAGCCCCAGTCCGAGGACCCACACACCTACCCTGCACAACCCCTCAGACCAACACCTGCCAGTTGGGTGGTGTGTGGACACCCTCGGAGGACGAAGAGCATGACCAGCACCAGCAGCCTCGCAGTCCACGCCGTCCGCCGCAGAGACGTGGATCCCCCCAACACGGTGTGGTTGCACGCCCACCTGCACAGCAGGAGGGAGGGCCACCGCAGAGAGAGACGCGTCGCAGAGGGCACTACCCTCGCCACAGGGTCCACAGACTGAGGCGCAGCTCCCCGGACCTCTCCGAGCAGCAGTGCACAGGGAGGCGCAGATTCGCTCGACATGTAGACGTGGAGATCTGCAGCCTCTTTCATGCCGAGCTGCTCCTGGCTGGCCCCAGCACCAACTGCTTACCTGTCGCTGGCAAAGTCACCACTGTCCTCCACACCTTCTCCTCCGCATCCTTCCAGGGTGCAGCCGGCTACACCGCCGATGTCTCTCAGTCGTCTGCGCGGACGAGCCCTGCAAATACACCTGCACCTACTCTGCAGTAACACGATGGGTGGCATCAGTGGTGGGTCCTCATAGTGATACCCAGGAGCGGGCATTATTGGACACAATGGACAGGATTCGCGGAGACATGGCAGTGGTGGTGTCAATATAATGTGTGCTGTTTGTGGCTCTGAAATTCAATATGGGTAACACCCATGACAAACCCTCAGACACCCTTGTGCACCCCCTTCATGCTGACGAGACGTTTGCCTTACCCTGCCTACTGCACATATGTGATGCATGCCCTGTGGCTGCAGCACAGGTGGTGGCAGGTTGAGTGAGGCTGGCTGTGAGGGAGATGCACGAGAGGGTGAGTATGGGATGGAGCCATGAGATTGTATGAGGATTGGGTCGCGTGTTAGTGGCAGGATGAGTACTGGCGAGGTGAGTAGGTGGAGGTAAGATGAGGATGGGGTGTGAGTGGGCATGAAGGGTGATGTGACAGAATAGTGTTGGCGGTGCCGAAGGAGATTTGGGGTGGGGGCAGTGTTGTGGCAGACGGAGTGTAGGGGAAAGACTTTGTGTTCTCACTGTGGCTGACCTACTGCGGTCATTGCAGCGCCTCCTGCACTGTATGCAGGTGGGCCATATGTTGGTGGCGCAGGTGACCCCCTCTGCCACCTCGAGCCAGGCCTTCTTGGTGGCAGAGGCAGGCCGCTTCCTCCCGCCCGCGGGGGGGAAGATCTGTGTCCTCCCCCTCCTCCTCACCCCATCTGATGATACCTGGGGTGAGGCATCATTAAACTGGGAGCAGCCTTCCCCCTGGGCTGCTCCATGCTGCAATTTGTCCCATTGGTTGCAGCATCTGTCAGTGGAGGACTGCCCCTTTAACTAGAGAGCCTCCAGCTGACAGATCGTACTGCGCATGCGCAGCCCGACCGACTCGCAGGCCAGCGCCGTGGACCCCGGAGGAGCAGGTAATTGGATCCTATTAGTGGATTGCCTGCTACGATCGCGTGGGCAACCCACTAATTTCGCCGTTCGCGTTTTCGACGCTCCCGGAGGACCACCCGCTGGGAACCCGCAGGCCTGCTAAATTCGAGCCCCTCGTTTCTCAGTCCCCGTGATGACCACAAAAAAAACGATAGATAAAAATCCATCAGCTGAATAGCATTGTTACACCATTGCACCTCAACGGCTCTCTGAAAGAGCTATCCACTTTGTCCCATTCCTCTGGCCTTTCCTCATACCCTTTTAAATTTTTCTTCAATTATTTATCCACTTCCCTCTGCATAGAAAAAAAATCTCCTAACCTCTCCGTTCGTTCTTTTGCTGATTATCTTAAATTTATGTAATCTTTCGGACCAGTTGGAACAGTTTTGCCTTATTTATCTTATCAAAATCTTTTGTACTGTTGAGCACCTCTTTCAGACATTTCATGAAGATGTAATGCTTGTAATTTATATGTAGCTGTTTCAGGCTAATTTTGGTTCCTTTTATTGTGTGCTCTTGTTTTGATAAATAAATATAGGATGTGTGCCAGTATGATATATTTATAAAACCAATGGACTCGCATACATAAAACTTGGACAGTTCTGCTCCTTTTGTGTTATGATGTGTCATATACAAATATCTAAATTCAGAATTCCATGAAATAGTGAACTGTATTTTTACTACAGATCAAATAATGAGCTGGCAACCAACTGCCAATATGTGATCATTTACCAAGCTTAAATTATCCAAAATATAATTAAAAATGGCCATCACCAGCACTAAAGCCAGTGAAGCAGTTGCCTCAGCAAAAATATTGATCGATCAAAATAATAAGCTACCTCAAGCAAAAAGCTGCTTTCACATTCTGGGTTACCCTTTTAATGTGCTATTTATGGGACAGCCAAAATTAACTCCCAAGAAAGTCACACCCAAAAACTCTTTTTTCTTTCAAATGCTGACTGACCTGCTGTTCATTTCCAGCATTTTCTTTTCTATGATCAGATTTAACAGTGTTTGTGGGTTTTTTCCCTTTTTAACTATGTTTACTCTCTTCCACCAATTTACTTGTAAGCAGCGTGCCTTTGTGTTGCTCCACAATGTCCACCAGCCCGTCTGGAGTGTCTGGCTACATTCCAGTGAATTGGTGATTCAGAACAGAGAGCTGCTACTGAACAAAGAGCACCAGCCAAAAAATAACAGCAGCAACACCCATGCTCTCATTCAAAAGGTTACTTACACTTTGTGAAAACACAAGGGGGCTAATTTTCAACTTGGGGAATAACCTGGAAGACCAGACCACCCACCTTTTGCAGAACTCGCCTGATTTTAGTTCCATTGATTTCAACGGTACAAAAATTGGGCAGGTTCCATAACAGGCAGATGATACACTCCACCAGGTTACCGCCCAGGGAGAGTTGAAAATTACCCCATGGTGGCATAATAAGACAGCAATTATTTATGCAGATCAGTAATGCCCTTAAGATTTTGCAGCCATTTCTAGTTGCATGTGTATTTTCAAATCATAGAATGATACAGCACAGAAGGAGGCCATTTGGCCCATCGTGCCTGTGCTGGCAATGGTGTCACAAATTGGCATAATTTATAGCTGTTTCAATATGGCATAGGTTGACGTAATACAGCTTTTAAACTGAAGTCCACTTCCCAGATTCTATCATTCGCTTCCAGTAAGTCCTACGTTTAAAAAATATCCGATTGTCATTGTTGTAAAAAAGCAGTGTTTCTTTAGAATTGTTTGGTAAAATTTAGAGGACGCTAAATTGGGCTGTGTGTGCGCCCATTGTTTCGGGGCTACACGGCCTCTCTGACATCCAAAATGGCGTCTTGGATGTGCACGCACGTTTCCAGCATGTCGTGTGCCGGACGCCATCTTGGTATAGGAGTTAGCGCATGTGCAAATACAGAACGCTGGAAGCATGTAAAATAGGGAGAAAATGCATGCAATCTGTGTGCAACGCTGATTTAAAGTGACAGACACCATTTTGGACCTTAACGCTCAACTCAATGCACAGTCTTAACCCCGACCATCTGAACATGCCTCACAGTGCCTGGAGGACCCCCCCCACCGGCGCTATTTAAAGGGACCATGCAGGTGTTGCAGGTTAGTTGCTGGATGCTGGTGGTGTAGGAAGTGTTTTTTGAAGCTCCCTATTCTTACTGAGAGTTCCTAGAGTACATTTGAGAGTGGTTTGGCAGGTACTGCCTTACGGTTCAGAAAGTTACAACCATAATTGAACCTGGCAACCATGGGTGGTCTGCTAGGCTCCCGCTGGACATTAAGCACGACTGGGAGCACACAGAGAGGCCATGCATAGCAGGTCAAGATGCCAGGAGATGGAGGACGAGGAGGCGCAGGGCAGTGAGCAGGAGGCCCTACCCAATGATGCCTTCCGGGACCAATTCTCTTACCTCAACATGACTAAGGAGGATTGCATCCGACGCCTGAGGTTCACCAAGGAAACCATGACTGAGATCTGTCAACCGGTGTGGCCAGAACTGCAGCCTCAGAGCAGGACGAGGACAGCATTGCCTGTGGCTGTGAAGGTCACCGTGGTGCTGAATTTCTATGGCTCAGGATCATTTCAGGCCTCTGCAGGTGATATGTGCAACATCTTGCAGTATGTAGTGCACTGCTGCATAAGGGAGGTCACAGACGCACTATACCAGATGAGGAACAGGTTCATCACATTCCCGCTCCACAGAGACAAGCAGAATGAGCGAGCACGAGGGTTTGCTCGCATTGCTGGCTTCCCCATGGTGCAGGGTGCCATTGTCTGCGCACATATTGCCCTGCATAAACTGCATGTCAACTCAGCTGTCTTCGTCAACCGAAAAGGCTTCCACTCCCTCAACGTGCAGTTGGTGTGCGACAACACGCATCAAATCATGGAGGTCGATGCCCACTACCCTAGGAGCATTCATGACATCTTCATCACGCGGCAGTCCAATGTGCCAGCTATCTTTCACCCGACTCGGCAAGTCAAAGGCTGGCTACTGGGTGACAAGGGCTATCCCCTCACACCATTGCTCATGACACTGGTCAGGAACCCACGCACACGTGCACAGCAGGCCTGTAATGAGAGCCATGCTGCCACACGCAACATCATGGAGCACAACATAGGCCTCCTCAAACAATGCTTCCGCTGCCTGGACTGGCCTGGAGGAGCCCTGCAGTACTCCCCTGAGCGGGTGGGCAGATTCGTGGTCGTATGCTGCATGCTGCACAACCTCGCCATCATGAGGGACCAGCCTTTTCCACCAATGATTGCAGAAGACCCTGAGCCAGAGGTGGAGGAGGAGGAGACTGAGGAGGAAGAGGCTGAGGAGGAGGAGGAGGAGGGGGTGGAGCCAGAAGAGGAAGTGGAGGAAGACGCAAGGGTGCAACAGGAACCACATGCCTTGTCTGCAAGGGCTCTGCGTGCTCGCCTGATCCGTGCCCGCGATCAGTAATATCAACTACATCCCCCAACTCACCAACAGTCCTACACTCCCCACCTTTCCGCTCCCACAAGTCAATCAAATCGCCCTCCATCTGATTACACGTTGGTTTCCCTCTCATTCATTACATAAATAAAAACCACCACCAAATGCAAAATCAAAGTCTCATTTATCAATGAATAAATGAAATTATGCAAACATAACAGAACTATTCACCCTTGTGCATTTCCTTAGTGCCTTTTGTTCGTGTGCTTTTACCTATCCTAGTGCTCCTATGAGGTGCTTCCCCAGTGGCTGGAGCATGGGTGGTGGAAGGCTGCTGACCTTCAATGGAGGAACGTGCAGATGGCCTTGGAGGACGACCTCAAGCAGCTCTGGGCCGGGAGAGCCCGGCTTCAGACTGCACCATCTCAGCATGGCAATAACAGGGGCACTGGTGGAGTGGCAGGGGTGGGAGCAGGAGGCTGTCGTCCTGAGAGAGGACAGCAGGTCTGACTGCCATGGCGCCACTGCCACTTGCACAGGGCGGTGCCTCAGCAATCCTGGTGATCAGCTGGAGAACGGATTGCTGGAGCGCTATGACGTCCCGGAAGCCCCGTTCCACAGTGGTCCCCAGACGCACGATAGGAGCATCTGAGCTTCCAAGGCAGCAGCCTGAGCTCCAAATGCAGCAGTCAGACCTTGGATGGCAGATTTTTGTGCTGCAATGGAAGCTGTGACATCAGTCATCAGACGCTGCATCGTGGTGAGTTCCACAGGTGCGCTGATGGAAGTGACCACCCGTTCCATGTTGGAAAGGATGGGCTCCAAGCTCTGTGCAAAGCCCTGTGCCAAGTTGGAGCTGGACTCCTCCATGCCCCTTCTCATTGTGCACAGGCTTTCTGGCAGGTTTTCCAGTGCCCCAAGCATTTGGTGGTATAAGTCCATCAGCCGTCTTCTGTAGCCTGGCCCATTAAAGTCCTCATTTGACTCCTCTGCAGCAGAACTAGTGAATGACCTTGCCCTCCGGCGAGCTGGTACCTGTGGTATCTGTTCCTCCCGCCCCGGCTCCTGCGCACTTGTGCTTGGTGTCTCACCACGTGCAAATCCCTCGTCTAACCTAGCCTCTAAAGGACGCGCAGCATCAGTCTCTGAGCTGGTGGAAGCAAGTGTCAGGTCGAGTGACGATGTGGCTTCAGTGTCCCCCTCCTCCTCCTCTTCCTCCTCCTCAGACGGTGCCGCCACGTGTTCTTGGGTATCTGCAATGACAAAGGGAAACAGGTTGAGTTGTGGAGTGGGGAGAGGAGCAAGTAGGATGTGCGTGCTGACAGCATCTGCAGCATGTGAGTCAGAAAAGATTATGGGAGGAGGGAGATGTGGGAAAGGAGAAGGAGCATTAGATATGCAGAGACCCCCTTCATCGGGACCTCCAGGGTGGCATGTTGTCACGGCTGCAGCGACGGCCCACCCAACGATCCGAAACACTGTCTCCTCTAGGGTGTGTAAGTGTGCCGTCCACCCTCGGGTCCCTCATGCTGCCGGCTGTTATGCGCCACCTTCTCCTGCAAGACAGAGGACAATGTGTCAGTGAGTGTCCTGCAAGCTGTGTAGGTGATGTGCCTGTGGTGGTCGAATAGCTGTCAGTTTGTGTGACCTGTGAGTGGTGGTTCTGTGGCCTGCAAGTGTGGTACTATGTGTGGGTGAGATGCAGCATGCCGAGTGCAGCATTGAGTATGGATGGGCAGTGTTTGTTGGTGGGTGGGTGACGGGGAGTGTGATGCATGGAGCAGGATGTGCCACTTGACACTTGCATTCACTCACCTTAACCACTCGTGTCAAATCTTTGAACTTCTTTCGGCACTGCACCCACATGCGTGGTGCAATGCTCCTGGCGTTGATTTCCTGCGCCACAGCCTGCCACTGCCTGCAGAGCTGCAGCCTGGAGAGTCTATTGCCATCCTGCGGGTACATGTTGGCCCTCCTTTCATCCACCCCTTCCACCAGGGCCTCCAGTGCATCATCGGAGAGTGTGGAGCCCTCTCTCATGCCGGTCCTGCTATACTCATGGCCATCTTTCCCTTCTCCTAGTAAGCTGTGTACCTGCCATTTGAAATGTGCACCTGCACCATTAAGTAGTGCAGGCTGCTGATGACGTGGGCTGTGCACACCCCATTTCCAACTTCCTCATTCTCCATGCAGCCTCTCAGCAGTGCGGGTAGCGCTGGCTGCATGGAGATATCATGGTAAGTAGCATGCAGCACGAAGTTTACGTGCTGCCTGCGTAGGGGGCCATCGGGTGCGGGGTACTAGCGCATCAGGCTACTCCCGCCCGAAAACGGCCCTCATTGAATTTTTCCCCCAGAATCTTCTCTTCACCCTTTGCTCTTGAAGTAAACTTATGATTTATCCATTCCGATTCAGTTTTCACATTTTCTTTCATCCCTAATTAACAGTGCAGCATCTCTTAATGTACAGCCAAACATTTTTTTCAGCCTTTCTCCTTTGTTTCAATGAAAGGGTAATTTAATACATGTTGTTCTTTAATGCTTCCTTGGTTCTACTTACTTCCGATAATGCAGTTTAGAATATGTCAAACTCACTGGTACGTGAGATTTATTCTTTCGATTGCTAATGTTATTTCAGCCAGTCAAACTGCATGTTAGACATATATGTCAAGTGTCAGAATGTCATTGAGATGATTTTCCGTATACACGTTTGATTTGGTTTGTAATCAATGCCCCCAATTTCAATTGCACCCCAGTATTACTTGTCAGCCCATTTGTCTACAAGCATATTTTTACATGCCTGAAATAGCAGTATCATAGTTTGTGGCTGTTCATTACTTTAAACTGAGGGAATATTCAGTAGCAGTTTGCTTGTAAATATTCATAAACGTGACACTGACTCACTGAGTCTTGTTAATTTTCTCACAAGTGGGTAAAATTCACACAGGAATATCAATGGGGAATTATATTAAGGTGAGGGATGTTAATGCTGGAAAATGAACACTTTTGACCCAGTGCAGACCAGGAATTGGGCAGAGACTAGATACTAGGGGTACTTGCACACTGGCATTGTGGGTACTTTACTATTTTTATTACTAAGTTTCTAAAGCTTTGGCTATGGTATTTGATAGCGAATCCCACAATATTTGTGAAAGAAGGAACCCTCACCTTAATAAGGGGAAAAAATAATCTCCTCCTCCCCCTCCCTCCACAAAAATTGTGAAAGCTAATAGCCTTCAGCTCACTGGATGAAAGGACAGGAGTCTTTGCAGATGAAAGACAAGGTATCTTGCTCTCCTTTATGGACAGGGTAATTTCTTCTAATTTTCCACTCAAAAATGTAATAGCTATTTCTTGGAAACTCATTGTTTTTCTCAACACTTTCCGTTTCTCTAAATAGACTGCAATCTATTATTTGCCCCTATTTCACCCATATTAGGGGAGGAATTGGTCAGCTTTGTGCTCGGTTTCTGGATACAGAATCAGAATTTGTTGGACCGATTTCAGGTGCCACAGGGTTTTGATTGAAACTGTTAGGGGTCTAAGTTGGGCTGCAAAGCGCCCGCCGTGTAGGCACTACGCAGACACCTAAGGATCTAAAATGGTGTCCGCGATGCGTGCGCACACTTCCGACGTGACGTTCGCAGGACGCTATTTTGGTAAAGGCGTTTGCACATACGGACTTAGCGAATGCCGGCAGCATGTTAAGTAGGGAGATTATGCGGTAGATCAGTGTGCAACGCTGATTTAAAGGGACGGATGTGATTTTGGAATTCCACGCTCCAGCCAACACACTGTCTTAATCTCACACAGCTGAACAGGTCTTAAATGGCATGGATGATCCCCCACCAGCATTATTTAAAGGGATCATGCAGGAGTTACTGGTTCGATGCTGGATTATTGCTTCTGGCTGCTGATGCATTTGTACCTGTTTTTGGAGGTCTCCTATACTTGAATACTAGGACGAGGGGACATAGCTTAAAAATTAGAGCCAGGATTTTCAGGAGTGAAGTTAGAAAACTCTTCTACATGCAAAGGGTGGTAGAAATTTGGAACTCTCTTCCGCAACAGCAGTTGATGCTAGCTCAATTGTTAATTTTAAATCTGAGATTGATAGATTTTTGTTAACAAGGTATTAAGGGACATAGGGCTAAGGCCCAGCTAGATCACAGATCAGCCATGATCTCATTGAATGGCAGAACAGGTTCGAGGGCTAAATGGCCTACTCCTGTTCCTATGTTCCTAGAATAAAGTTTCAGTACTCTGCAAGAGTGTCTTGCAAGATGTTTGGGTGATGTGGCTGTCATGGTTGAATAGCTGCCAGTGTGTGTGACATGTGAGTTGTGGGTGTGTGGCTTGCAACAGTGGTATTGTGTGAGGGTGAGAGGAAGCATCTGATTGGAAGAGTTGAGTACTGATTGAAAGAATTTGTTGGTAGGTGGGTGTTGGGGGTTGGTGTGCTGAGCAACCTTTATTCAATGTTTTGAAGGAAATCAACAGTTTGTAAACATAACGACCGGACCCGCATCTGTGTTTTACATGTGTGATTTCTGATCTCCGTTAAGACTCTGTTCAGACCTGTATCTTATAGTTTGAAAATATAAGATTCCCGCAACCTTTGAGCAGCCAAGTTGTTAATCCTTAAAAATTCCAGGAGGTCCCATCATCACCATGCTTCACTATATTGCAGCACAGATTCACTTCACCATTGACTCCCAGGTACAATTTCATGGGCATTAGTTGTCCTCTGGCAAAGAGGTCCATGTTAAGATCTTCACCTTTATAGTGAGTATTGACATTCTATTCAACTGTGGGGGCATTACAGCCAAGAAAGAAAGCATTTCTTGACATATTTACAAGGTAGATAAATGTACTTGTAATAACCGTATATAAAATATAATGCCCCGTGAGAAAACTTTACTCACCCCATCTCTTCTTCCACCCATGCCCCTCCCCAATATTATACATTAATTCCCTGGTTGACAGTGTCATATACATGTGTGCCACATTTACAATCATGAATTCTGGCACGTAGCAGATGACAGCTGATGCACTGGAGCATAACATACCCTGAGCACACTCATGCCAGCTTCCTTTATTTGTTGCTCTCCTAAGAGTATTATTGTGTGGAACAAATTCAATGTTGCACCATAATTGCAGTCTCTGTGCCCTCCAGTTTGTATGTATAAAATTGATCAGAATACAGACAGAACACCTAAATCTTTCTCTCATCTTCGGTTACCAAAAACAGCAGAATGTTAATTATCAGCAGGGCACTTAATTCAAGTCCCTCATCAGCTGAAGCTGTAATAAGGAAATGGGTAACAGTAAACAGTTCAACATAATACAATTGTTATTGAATGTGAACACGTGTATGCATGTATTCTATGTATGATCGTCTTGGTAGATGTTGAAAAGATGTAATGCCATTGCAAACAGCTTGGGTATTACAGCTTTTCCAGTCAGGACAGTAACAATTCTTAGCCTGAACGTGACTTTAGAGCCAAACATTCAAGAAATTTTGACACCTTTATACAAAATGTTGCTTTGTTGTTCCAAGCTTTAATCATGATCCCAAGCCTGATCTTGACATACATTTGAAAGTAGAAACAGATAGGCAGCTCCTCAATGGTTCCTTAAAAGACAAAGAAAAACTCTGATTGTTGGGGGCTACTTTCTGTACAAAGTATCTTCACGTGTGTATTTGAGCAACTATTGGAGAATCCCCTACCTACTGCTTCAGGTAATATTTTGCCTGTCATGGAGGTCAGCCATTTTCAAGCTCCAGCGAAGTGTATTGCAGTCTGAGTGTTTCTAGTCATTTGTATGAGAATTAGTGCATCAAAAAAAATAAATTTATATATATCAATGCAAAAATCATGAAAAACAAATTGGAGATCTAGAATCATTGATTAGAATAGGTAATCGAAATCGTGTAATGTTTGGATTGGCAATTAAATATTTCTGGTATAAAACTGTCCCTTTTTATCTTACTATAGTTTGCTTTTTTTCTAATCGCATACCCTTGCCCTTGACTTTTTTTCCTTTTATATACTTACACTAATTATAGTGTGGTCACTTTTTTCAAATGTTGCATAACCTTTAGGTCATCTATGTGCTTTGCCTTATTGCCTAGAAATATGTCAAGCCATGCTTCCTTCCTTGTTGGAGAAGCAACGTATTGACCAAGTGTACAGTCCTGAACACCATGCAAAACATCCTCCTCTTTCTCATTACAAACATTTTCCCCATCCCTGTCTATATTTGGGTAATTGGAAACTCCCACAGTTACGACTGTATTGTTAATAGACATTTGTCTACAAATTTCATCCTTAACTTCCTTGATATTACAAAGCTGGATTTTCTAATAGAGCATTTAATAAGGTCCTGCTTAATAAACATGGCTTTAGAAAAAGTTCATATGGTCCCAGAGTAAGCTGTAAATTGGATAATGAATAAATCATAGGAAACATTAATGAGTTAATTGTAATTGGGAGCTGTGAACGTAGGAAATTAACCTTCAGTCTATGAGTATTACATTCTTAACTCTAATAAATTGACACTTATACCCTTGTTAGACATTCTTAATTTGAAGAGCATAAATGTAAATAGAAAATGAAACAGCTTTGGAAAGTTATGAATGAAATGATTCTTTTGAGCTGAATGAATGACAAGGCCAAATTTTAGCCACGTGCAGCTACAATGATTCATTAGAATATTACGATTTTACATTTGTCATTAGCTTTGTGCTGTATATTGTGGAAGGTGTGAAGACAACAGTATTTTCCCAACCACTTAATTTTCTGTATGCTTAGCACAGTAGTTTGTGAGTTATACACCTTCCTAAACTGAGGTGAGAGCTTTAGGTTGGAACAACAATTGCATACAGAAGCGGTTAGACTTCGGATTCGTCGAGGATTGGGTCGGGAATGACAGTGGGACAATCCCCCACACTTTCTTTAAATCCATTATATTGCTTGCAACAGGGTTGTGATGAGACCTTACCCTTTCTTTCACCAAACTGATCCCAGGTCTGTTGGAGTTTGGAACCACATTCTCAATTTTGTGCATCTTCTGCAATTTTTCGTGACTTCAAGGTCATCCCAGACATTAACAAACCTTAATTTTTTTTTATTCCCCCCCAACATTTCTTTTGCTAATTTCCCTCAGGCAAAGAATGTTGCATGGCAGACAGTAGCATACAAACAGGGTGAGGCATTTACATTTAATCTGCAATTTCAATCCAGAAATTTAAAATTGGCAAGTCATATGTTAGTGATAATTAGTTAACTGATAGAGAACAATATTTCATGATGTTATTTTGACACTGCTAATCTCAAGTCACTGAACCAAGACAATGTCACTGTCACCTTAATTATCTTAAACTCTTATCACACAACGGTGTTCTTTTTTAATTAATTTAAATCTAACAATGACACAAATTCTGCATAATATTGGTACAAGCTACTTCCACATTCATTCTGTCTCTTCAACCATTCTGCTTATTTCTTTATCTCTGTAACCTCCTCCAGCCCTACAACCCTCCAAGGTCTCTGCACATCTCCAATTCTTGCCTCTTGCGCATCCCCGATTTTAATCGCTCCACCATTGGTGGCTGTGCCTTCAGCTGCCTAGGCCCTAAGCTCTGGAATTCCCTCCCTAAATCTCTCCACCTCTCTACCTCTCTCTCCTCCTTTAAGATGCTCCTTAAAACCTACCTCTTTGACCAAGCTTTTGGTCACCTGTCCTTATATCTCCTTATGAGGCTCGGTGTCAAATTTTGTTTGAAAATCGCTCCTGTGAAGCACCTTGGGACATTTTACTACGTTAAAGGTGCTATATAAATGTAAGAAGTTGTTTTGTTGTAGTATTTGCTCCCATTCCAACTTGCTTAAATTCAAAAAGATGGCAGCTTTCTAAACATTTCAAGTGAATGCATCATTACTTACTGATTGTTTCCTTTTCTCAGAATGTTTCCCTCTTTCCTTGTGATTACAATCTCCTTGAGATGTGATGTAGCTGCATGTAGCCTGCAATACAAATAGCTTGTCTCTGGAAGCTGATGGAAGGGAAGGTGAGCTGGGAGACAAGGCAAAACAAAGGCCTTCTTGATGAGAGAAGGATTTCTTGCAACCTTTGGAGTCTTCCACTTGATGATAACAGCCTTGGAGACCCGAACAGACAGATTTTGTGAAAGGCAGATCGGAAGGTCGAGAAGCTGAATATGCATTTTCACTTAAACTTGTGTTGCACCCATTTCTCTTGGGACATGTAGCTCGGGTTGTTCCACTTGGGATGATTTCATACTGTAATTCATCAGACTGACTGGTTGCATTCAGAGACAGAGGCTGTGCGTCTTCATTCTCTAAAGCTGTAGTGCCATTGCATTGGCTTGATCTTCTTGACACTGATTTCTCTTTGGCTTTTCTGTTCAAGGGCCTAGACTGATGAGTACTGGAAGGTATTATTTTAGTAATTTTATGAGACGATTCCATTGCAATAAACTCAGGGCTTTGAGGAGAAACTTTTTCTTTTGTCTTCTTACTGATGTTCTGTGTACAATTACTTAGATCTTCATTTGTTTCCTTAGCTTTTCTGTTATAATAGTCATTGTTTTCAGCAAATCTAGTATCAGTTAGCGTAGTGTTTTTGCCTTGTTCATTCTGTTGATCAACTTGCAATGCAAGAAAAAATGGACAGTCCTCCATGGCAGTTCCATTACAGAACTGTTCAGTGTCACTGCTGTTCATCTTCAAGGATGCCACATGATTAACACAGTCCTGCAGAAGCTGAGACATATAATTATCTGCCTCTTGTGGCATTGGATTGTTGGAATTACTCTGATGATCCTTCCTTGGTCTTGAATGACAATCTTTTTTACTAAAACCGCCCAATGCATCAGATGTGTTATAGTTGCCAACCAAAGCAAAGCAAGTAGAACACAGCATTATCTCAGCAAGACTGGATTCCACGGATTTCCTACAGTTTGGGCAAAGAATGGTTTTATTGATTTCCACTATGATCATAGTTTCCAATGCTGCTGCAGTGCCTCCTGTTGAAACAGTTGTGTTCTTCAGCTCTCCGTGGGGGTGAGTTGTCAATAGCGCATGCTTCCTTAATAAAGTAACTGGGACAACTTTGTTTGCAGAGCTATGATTACTCTGTAAGAGCCCAGGAATGTCATCCCTCGACATCAAATTCGATGATGAGCAAACACCATCATTAGTTGATTTAACAAATGAGGAAACTGCATTTTGATCATGAAGATTCATTCTATTTTCATTTCTTCCATTCTGTCCCATTGACGTGGCCTTGGTTAGATTGTTCACACTATTGTCTTCCAGAACTCCTTCTGTATCAGCACAGGAAACAGAATGACTAGCAGACATATTTGTTAGACTGATTATGTCTGTCCTTGACTGGTCATGACTTTCAGTATTATTTTGCACATTGAAGCCAAACTCATTTGTTTCTGTTTTTTGCCTCAGCCAGTTTACTAGGCCCATTGCCAAAGAAAGTTCAGTGTCGCAAAGTTTTAATAAGCATTCTTTGCCTTTCCAACTGCCCTGGAAGAACTCATGACAGTTTACATCCACAGTTGGAGATGGAGCCATGTTTTCTTCAGCTCCTACATAAAAACTATACATGGACAAAGGAGTTTGGGGCTGAGCCAGAGCATTTTGTGATGTGGATACTTCTTCATCTAAGATAGGACTCATCCTTGGCTCTTCTGGATCATAAAAAAGTTCATAGAGGGCATCACCGCTGTAACTGTCCCTGGGAAATCGGGTACTTACACGTGGACTTTGTGAACCCTTGTTTTCGTCTTCTTCTTGCCCCGGAGTAAATGAATCATAGTATCCCTCATCACTGGTTGATGTCGATTCCTGATGGTCACTCTGTGGTGTCCCCAGGTCTATGGAAGCATCTAAATTCTTCTCAGCCACCTCAACTTCTTCTTTCTCTGTGATCTTTTGAAATTCTAAAGGTGAAAGAACTAACTGTTCATCCCCGGCCTTGATTACCGAGGAGTTTGTGCCTTCTTCACTTATGGTTGTCTCCTGAACTATTTCACGTGCTGTATCAGTGTTGTTAATATTTTTCCAAAATCCATTTAGTTCCAGGCCGTCCGTCTGTCCTGGCGATGCGAGCTGTTCCCCTCCACCTTGGAAAGATCCGCCTGAAGGAGTCTGTTTATCTTCACACCTTTCAGTTGCATGTTTAAAACTGTGACCTGTCTCCAGTTGGTCAGTGTTTTCTTCATCGGCAAAGATCTCCCCACAGCCTGTGAGGGAATCAAAGCTCTTTAAAGAACTAACATCCTCACAGAGTGTGCTGCTACATTCATGCGATGAGTCTGAGGGTGGGTCACTATCAGTAAAATACTGTGCTAAAGAATCACCAGCGTGAGTTAAAATCTTTGAACTTTTGGATATGCCTTTATTAGGCCTTAATGTCACTTTACCACTGAAAAATTTAGAATCTGCTTTATGGATCTTGGTTCCCAATGAAGTTATCTTCTCCTGTCTGTTTCTCCTCATAGTAAATAAACCCCTGAAGCCTCTTTTGGGCTTTCTCAGTGAAAGCCGTCTATTGGTAATGTATTTTGCAATTGATGGTAGTGATTGAGAGGAAGGACTTGGAAGCTCAAGTATTGAATGGTTAGATTGGGACCTCGCCCTGTTTTCACGCAGTCTATTCATAACAAAAGGCCCAGAGGACATTGCAACTTCAGAGAAATTAATGGTGTTAATAATTCTATCTTTATTTTTTTCAAGAGATGTCATTATCTTATTATCTTGGGGTTTCTCCACTTGAGCACATTCTCCATCTTGTGCCATAGACACAACACAGTCGTGAGTCTTGCTTTTTTGTACAGACCTCTGCACATTCCAAAATCCTAGCTGTTCTTCTTCTTTGTCTCTTTGTGCAGGAGTATTTGTAACGCTCCGAGCTTGCCCAGATTTCAAGAAGAGTTTCTTCACTTTTTCATCTTTGCAGCTGCCTCCACTTGTAACCGAACATTTATTGACTGATCTTCGCTCAAAGTCAATATCAATGAAGGTTTCTGCATTTTTAACAGCCTGTTGCAGGCTGTACTTCCTAAAATTTCTTGTTCTTCTTGGTTCCATTGCCACGATTCAAAAATTTTCTGCTAAGAAGAGAAAAGTGTCATTCACACCCTTCAAATTCACATTTGTCTACGTTCTTGCATAAGGATCTATCCATTTGGGAATTTGTCTTGGTAAGACTTTATGATCAGCAAAGTGAGAGTTAGAGCTGGGAAATGAAACATTTTCCCATCTTTAGCACTGAAATTAAATGGTGTGAGTGTTAGTGCAAACATTTAACATATGCCTAAAAAAATCCTTTGTCTGCTACTTTAACTGAGGCATTAACCCATCTATTTTAAAAAGGGGAATACATCTATTAAAATAGTGGACAAAGGAATTTCAGGAATGATCTTGTTAACTGTTCATACACAGCATAATTTCAACACCCCAATGTCAACATAAAGCACTTCCAACTATACCACAGGAAGATGCAGAGTAAAGCTCTCTGTACTCAACCTCAACAATGTTCTAATCCCACCCTCAAAAGAGCATGCTTTTCTGCACCAGCAAAACATTTTCATTTCTCACACCAGTCATCTGACCGAGATTGGCGATTTTTGCCAAATTATAGGCAGATTAATGCTGTGGGGCCATGTATATTGGAAACTGCATTGAGACAGCACAAATATATTTCACATGCAACTCTTATGGCCCATAGACAGAGGAGGCTTTAATCTCATCATTCTAAAGGCAACCAAATTCCCAGAGAATACACTGTGCCACATAGTACAAGTGCATTTACACAGTTGTGTGTCAGTGATGTTACTATTGGTTGAGATTATGAAGATTTGAATAGAGGACTTATTTAAACCAGCAAATTATTTTAAATTTTGAAAATGATTTAATAGAAGGAGTTTTCTGTAAACTAATCATTGTCATTAGACTGATGTAAAAAAACATCAACTGAAAGAGTCCTCAGATTTCAGGCAACAGTTAGCTTTGTGACATTGTTTGGTGACGAAGGTTATAAAGACTTCAAACGTTTGGGATGACCTGATAGATGTATTCAAGATTATGAAGGGCTATGAGATAAATAATGATACATTGTTTTCACTGGTTAGCAAGATGATAACGAGAGGGCACAAATTAAAAATAACTGCAAAAAGAATTAAAGGGAAGGTTAGAAAATGAAATGCATGTCATTCAGGCTGTTCAGAAGCCACTTTTGTGGTTTACAGTGTGTTGATCGCAGTCTATTAGTTACCTTTGCAAATGTTTATGGGTGGCTGTGGTCTCATAAAAAGGTTCATTTTACTACACATCGATAAATTAGATTAAAGATTATAACATAAATCAAATCAAAGGAGGAAGGCATGAAATTGTGCTTTTTGTTTGCATTTCATAAAGATGTTTGCATTTTCAGTATTTGGAAACAAATACATCCCTTTATATTAGATACAAATTAAGACCATTGAGATTCCTTCAGTACCTGTGCATTTAAATAAACATCATTTATTGTAGCTACTCCCATGTTGTTACCACAAATTCACAGGTGGCTGTTTAAGAGGAAGTTTGATGGGTGTACTTTAAATATACTCCTAAAATATATGTGATTTGCATTTTTTCTTTTTATTAAATCTACTATGCAATAAGGAGGTATTGAGAATTTCAGCACTGATTCCCTTTCTGCTAATGGGTCTTCGCACCTCTGCAGGGAGCCACTTAACTGATGTCATCTGACCAACATCCAGGCTCAACAAGGTCACCAAGGTACTTGCTGCTGCTCCCACACCTGCTAATGGCTGATTGGCTTCCTGCAGTTGGCCTCTCTGGGTGAACAAACAGTGTTAAACATATGAATATTTTCTGTGAGGAAAAAGATTGTTTCAAGCTTTGCATATTACCTGCTTGGGAAGAGTCCTTTATATTGAACGTATTCCCCACATACTTGACCTTTCAATATATTGTTTTTGCCATAAGATAGATGCACTAGAAATTTCCAGTAATGGGCTTTAGTCCCATCCTCAGGAAAACACTTCCTTTATATACTTGATTTTTTTCCTTTGCCCACACCTGCCATTATTGTGCCTTTTTTAAATGAGGCTGCTAATTTGCACAAAATGATGGCAAGTTTTGTGCTGTGGCCTGGGTTGAGACCATTTCATATGGCACCATTACAGCTGAGGGAGAGACAAAGAAAGAGGCTTTCAGTTCATCAGTCTAGGTTGGATTTGATCTCAGTCATCAGAGATGAAAGGATGGATTGCAAACAGACTTCAATACTTAGTCCTCGTTGAGAAACATTTTTGATAATGCTGGCATACTTTTGTGTTTGCTTTGTGCAATTTAAATTTCTTTTGATATATTTGGAAAATTAATGCATGTTAGTGGCCAATGAAAGTGGCTGCTAAATGTATTCTTCTGTTAGCTGACCAGTCATTGAAAATCAAGGCAACTTTTTCCATTGCATTTTGAGATCACAATGCATTCTTACTGGGTGTATTAGAAAAGCATAATACCTAAAAGTGAACATTGCATTCCATGCATTTAATATTATTTTACTATGTTACAGTTCTTTTCACAAGTACCATTTCAAATTAGATGGCTTGTTGTCCAGCAGCAACAATATTAATGTGTTAGATTTTTATAAAGGATTTTAAACACTACCTGATGGCAGGCTCCAATTGCCAAGTTGCATGGATGTGCATAGACATCCCCCCTCCACTACCCCCCACCTCCCCCCATCCCACCTGGCTCCTGCAATTGTCGCCTCCTTCCTGTCAGAAAATTTGCTATCACTCTCCTGGTAGCTGTTTCTGATCCTGCCAAATTAAATTAACTTTCTGTAACAAATACTTTGCAAAAGCATCAGAAAACACACATGCAGACCAGTTCCAAAAAACAGTGACTAATACTCTTGAACTTGCACTGGGTTTGAGTATTAACACCCTACAAGATAATCAGATTAAATTAGAAAAAAATCAATGAATTAGGTGTACAGAAATAAGGCATGCACAAAGTGGCAACTGTAAATATATAAAAACACAACAAAAGATCCTGAAAACTAAATTAATAATGCACACAAACTATTCTGGTAAAAAAAATTAACATTTCACTTCAAGGAATCTCGAAGAACATTACTCAGCAGTAATGATGGAACAATAGGCAGAATATTTTCAGAATAATGTTCAGCTAATACATTTTTTGACTAGAATACTGAACTGGATGGAGCCATTGTCTCAATTTATAGATGGTGTCTCTGCTTTGGCCAGTTGGTACACGATGCATGTGCATATATGCTTGTTTGTCATTTTTTTCTGTTTCCCTTTATCACTTGATCATTGAATCAGCAAGAATGTTTGGGTAAGTAGGGGAGATTGCTAAGCTGGACTCCCTGTTGCCTGAATGTGAAGCATGGGATGGATGTGAAGGGGGTTAACTTGGCAGAAATGGAACTAGGATATCAATTACCAAAAAGAGTATATTAATTCTTAACACAAAATTAAACCAATTTATGTATTTGATGCAAAGTACAATACTGACGGGTCAGTTGCAAAGCTATATAGAGAAATTAAACAAAGACAGCTGTTTTTTGAAGCAGAACACATTTAAAAACACATTCCCTTAGCAGAGAGGTCAATAACCAGGGGGCATAGATTTAAAGTAATTGGTAGAAGGATTATGGGGGAACTGAGGAAAAAAAATTTCATGCAGAGGGTGGTGGGGGTCTGGAACTCACTGCCTGGAAGGGTGGTAGAGGCAGAAACCCTCAACTCATTTAAAAAGTACCTGGATGTGCACCTGAAGTGCTGTGACCTGCAGGGCTATGGACCAAGTGCCGGAAAGTGGGATTAGGCTGGATGGCTTTTTTTCGGCCGGCATAGACACGATGGGCCAAATGGCCTCCTTCTGTGCTGTAAATTTCTGTGATTCTAAAAAGTAAATGTGGGTGCTTTTGCACTACAACTTGTAACAGTTTTGCTTTGTCCAGGGAGTCTTACAGGTCAGATCCTGACTCACAATTTACACTACAACTTTAGTGTTGGTGCAAAGCCAAACCACCCCACACTGTAGTGTAAATGCACCCTTAATGTGAAAATTGTGGAATATTCAAATATTCAAGATTGAAAAAAATCTGGAAGTCTGGAATGATAAAAGGAGGCAATTTTTATATTATGAAAAATAAGCATAATTCCACCCTTCTGTCCTTCAACCATTATGATAATAAGAAAGGAAACAATTTGCATCACAAAGTATGACATCTGATTGCTGCATATTTTTAACATGAATCTAGGGAAACAATTTTGCAAGAATTGATTGTCATGTTGTCAACTTCCATACCAGTAATATTTCACAGCAATGAAAATAAAATACATTAATTTCGCACCATAATCTGTGTTTCTATCACCTGAAGCATTACCCATAGCTATTGTTTAAGTGAGTAGACCACAACAAACACATTTGTTTCCTGGCCTTTATAATGCCTTCTTCTCTTAAAAACATAGGAACACTGGAACAGGAGTAGGCCATTCAGCTCCTCGAGCCTGTTCTGCCAGTCAATTAGATCATGGCTGATCTATATCTTAACTCCATTTACCTGTCTTGGTTCCATATCCCTTAATACCCTTGCCTAACAAAAATCTATCAATCTCAGTTTTCACATTTTCAATTGACCCCCAGCCTCAACAGCTTTTTGGGAGAAAGTTCCAGATTTCTAATATCCTTTGTGTGAAGAAGTGCTTCCTGACATCACCCCTGAATGGCCTAGCTCCAATTTTAAGGTTATGATCCCTTGTCCTGGAATTCCCCACCAGTGGAAATAATTTCTCTCTATCTACGCTATTAAATCCTTTAATCATCTTAAACACCTCAATTATATCACCCCTTAATCTTCTATACTAGAAGCAATACAAGCCTAGTCTATGCAACCTGTCCTCAAAATTTAGTCCTTTTAGCCCCAGTATTATTCTGGCGAATCTGGTTTGCATCCCTTCCAAAGCGAATATATCCTTCCTGTGATGCGGTGGCCAGAACTGAATGCAATACTCCAGATGCAGTCTAACCAGAGCTTTATACAACTGTAGCATAACTTCCACCCATTTGTATTCCAGCTCCCTTGAGATAAGGGCTAATATTTTTTGTACCTATCCATTGGTTTTTAGTGACTTCTCTATATGGACCCCTAAATCTTTCTGCTCCTCCACAGTTCCTAGCTTCTCACCATTTAGAAAATACACTGATCTATCTTTGTTAGGTCCAAAGTGGATGATCTCACATTTCCCCACATTGAACTCCAACTGCCACAATTTTGTCCACTCACTTAATCTATCAATTTCCCTTTGAAACGTTCTGCTCCCATCTACATACTTACTGTGCCATCTAACTTAGTATCATCAGCAAACATGGATACACAGCTTTCTATTCCTTCATCTAAGTCATTTATAAATGTAATAAAAAGCTGAGGCCCCAGTACAGATCCCTGGGGGACACAACTAGTCACATCCTGCCAATTGGAGTATATACCCATTATCCCAACTCTCTGTCTCCTACCTCCTAACCAACTCCCTACCCATGTCAAAAGGTTGCCTCCAATTCCATGCGCTTCCATTTTTCCTAAAAGCTCTTGTATGGAACCTTATCAAATGCCTTCTGGAAGTCCATATAAATAACATCCATAGACATGTTAGTGACCTCCTCAAAAAATTCAACTAAGTTAGTTAAACATGACTTACCCTCTACAAATCCATGCTGGCTCTATCTGGTCAGTTCATATTTGTCTGTGTGTTCAGTCACTCTGTCCCTAATATCAGTTTCTAATAACTTCCCCACAACAGATGTTAAACTAATAGGTCTGTAATTTCCTGGTTTATCTCTCCCACCCTTTGTAAATAATGGAGTGACATTGGGAATTTTCCAATCCAAGGGGACAATTCCTGAATCAAGAAAGTTCATGGATGTTCATGACTAAAGCATTTACAATTTCCTCACCTACTTCTTTTACTACCCTGGGGTTGGCACCATCAGGTCCTGGAGATTTGTCCATCTTCAGTCTCATTATTTTCTCCATTACTATTTTTTACTTACATTAATCTTTAAGGGGCCCACATTCTTTTTGCAGCTCTTACTACTTTCTTTGTATCCCTTTGCTGTTCTTCATTTCTCTCCCAGTCGGTGGGATCTCCTTGCATTTGTATAAGCCCTCTCTTTTAGTTTTATTCTATCTCTCACCTCTTTTGTTGACCAAGGTTGTTTAATTACACAAGTGCAGCTCTTGCCCTGTAGGGTTATGTATTGTACCCAAAAAGGTCTCACCACAAGGAAATATTACAAGCATTGCAGCAGCCCAAAACAGCAATGCCAATGTCAGAAACATACAAATGTTGAGTCAGGTCCAAACAAGAGAATAAACATAGTTTTCAAACTGTTAAATTAAGAAAATCTCCAATTTACTCTGTGACAACATTACTAATGCACCAACTATTTACAGGTACTGGACATATAACAAACAAAGATGTCTCACTTAATGGTGCGTTGCGTGTGATATTTTATTCCCAAAGCATTGGTCTTGTGAAATAAACACGGTAATATACTGCTGTTGGTTCAGGATTATCTATTTATTCCAAGTACATCTTGTAAATATTTTCCACACCACTTCGTCCAGGGGTAGAAAAAAAATCAAGCTGTTAGTGGGGACATAGACAATATTAACATATTATAGTGCACTGCCTCCTGAAGGGGATGTGGTGCAAACGATCACTCAGATAGGTAGAAAAGTCTGAGTTGGGCTTGAATAGTATGAAACGTGTTCGGAATAAAATTAATATCTCACTAGGGAGCGGGGAGCAGGGTGATTGTTCTATTATAGGCAAAAGTCACCTAACAATACACAAAAATGGCTCATATTCATTGATCTCAAATGAGAATACGTTTATGTTTATTGATTGCTTGCCAGTCGGTTTCCGCGTTTAACCGTGAGCTCAAAATAAACCATCGAACGCATTGTATTTCAGCTGTGTTTAAACTGTGACGACCAAAAATAAGACGAGGATCCTCTTGCGCCAATGTGTTGATGCATATTTTTGTAAAGCAGAGCAGCCGCGTTATAACGGAAAGGATAGCAAATTGCCACTTGCACATGCACCCTGACAACATAAGCTTTTAAACAATAGCTGTTTTGTACAATATAAATATACTATATATTTCTCAGAAGCATAAGTCACATATATCAATATACCTTCACATTCTGCTTTGCAGTTAAGAGCACAACGTTATTGCAATGAATTGTAATGAATGTGTTGTTGGATCTAATTTGCACGCTGGCATATGTAAGTTTGCTTTAAATATTCTGTTGCACCTTTTTAACCTGGGTTGCGTTATTATACCAGCCCATCAGCGACAGTCAGCTTGGTTTGCAACTAGCAGACATTGCAGCAGTTGAATTATTTCCCCGAGTGTTCTTAATTTATCTAAAAACCGTTTGCATAAAATGTTAGACAAGCAAGACGCACGCTTTAATGTCATCGATGCTTCTTCGACTGCACAGGAATGTTTCACGGTGAAACAGAGCATGGAAACATTTCCGTAATGGAATGTCTTTGCATAAGCGCCTTAAATCGTTGGTGACAGGAGCATATGAAAAGGAAAATGGATTCTCTGCTGTTGCAAAGCTAACTGTGGCCCGAGGCAGCTGTGCTGGCCGTTTTCAGCACCAAGGCTAGCTCTTGCCCTGGGCAGCAGCTCAACACAGCAACTGTACGCCGAGTTATAGCAACTGGTCAGTTACTGAGCAGCAAAAATCGAACATAATGATCAATGGTGAAAGGCAAACCCTAACGCCGACTTAATTAGCAACTATGCTAAACCCTCCTTTACCATGTGTCCGAATGATCTACACCAGAGTATTCTCAACCCATCTATTTTGCTAGCCTAACGGTTCCAATGCCCTTGTGATACCCCTCCTATTTTCCTTGACGTGTGATCGCTAAGAAAGCGCTTCGCACGGGAACTGGAGCCCAGAGCGGTGATACTTCACATACCTGAACCACCTGGGCTGTGCTTTATCAGCCCTGACACTTACACCAATGCTGTCTGCCGTTTCTTGATGCAGCTAGAGCTCGACTTGCAATGCAATGCACTCATCGCTTGAAAATCTCCTTGCACCAAGATCCTGCACCTCGTTACTATAGAGATCTCCCTGCTTTTACTCAAGGGAAGCGACACGCTGCATCCCTCTTGGTATTTGACGCCCTGACTTGCATGAAACCATCATACCTGTAACACAGCGAGTCGGTCAGCTCAGTCCCGGTCGGCCTCTGTACAGACAGTAGCCGTAACTGCGAGTTAGAGGAAAAGCTTCACGCGAAAAAAAAGACCGAGGAGAATCAATACATTCAGCAGGACTGAATAGACCGGCGGTGGATTTCATCCAGAATAAACCCCAAACCAGAATAGGAAACATCAGAACCCGCCAGAATGATGTCATGTGCACTAGCTGTCTACCAGAAACTGCAACTGACTCCCGCATATCTCCGAAATTCAAAAATTAAAAATACTGAGATATCTGATAAATATAAGATCCCAACAACAGTTAAAGTGTCATCTTATAACCTCGTGTTTGCACATGGAATGGGAAGAGTTTAAAATAAATGCAACGTACGCCGCAATTTGAGATAGCTCGCTCTGTAACACGTTTATATTAATATTTATATTGTATTTAAATAATGCAGATGAATCTTCAGTGTTAAACAAACGAGAAGGAACTGATCAAAACACCAATTGGAACAACGAATTTGAGAAAATCCGTTTGCTGAATATTTCACGTGAACTTCTAAATATGTTTCAATTTAGAAACGAAGCGTATGCAGGATGAAGCCTCTGGTGTTTGCTTAAACGGCTGTAACAAAAGAAAATCACATACAGCCATACCTTGATTTCTTGACTACGATATCGTCTGACGGCTCAACCCAATTATTTAAGCGGATGACCCCGCAGTGACTCCGATGTGTGTCTGGTCGGTGCTTTCAATGTTTAACCAAAGCCATTGTCAGATATTCGATTCTTCCAATTTGAAATCTTAAAACAGTCCTCCAAACGTGCTCTGCAACCGCCTATCTGTTGGACTCCACCGTTCCGCCTCCTTAAACATACGAAGCCTAGCAATTACAGTTGGTGATATTTGAGGACCAACATAATGTGTTTGTATGATAGTCCCTTGCTATTTTAAATGACTCAACGCCTCTGCTACAATAACAAAGGGATATCACCAAGGCTTTAAGCATTGGCCCGATAATATCGCTGTCACCATTTTCTAAGTTTAAATAATGAACTGCAGTTTTACTGCTCAGGACTGAGGACCAGTGTCCTTGTGCACGTGCTCAGAACTAATCTATAGTCAAGGAAAAGAGTTGCATTTATAAAGCGTCTTTAACGACCTCAGGAGGTCCCAACGCGCTTTATTTTTGAAGTGGTAATCACTGTTGTAATGTAGGAAAGGCTGCAACCAATTTGAGCACAGCAAGATCCCACAAACAGCAATGAGATAATCTGTTTTTTAGTGATGTTGGTTGAGGGATAAATATTGGTCTGGACACTGGAGAGAACTTCCTTGCTCTTCTTGGAATAGTGTCATGGGATCTTTTATATCCACCTGAGAGGGTAGACTGTGCCTCCGTTTAACATCACATATGAAAGATGGCACCTCCGACAGCGCAGCACTCCCTCAGGATAGCACTAAAATATCAGCCTGGATAATGTGTTCAAGTCTCTGGAGTGGGTCTTGAATTCACCACTCTTTGACCCAGAGACAAGAGTGCCACTTCTGCACTGTAGTAGTTAAATTTAAATATTTCCAGACCATGAGAGGAGAATATCCTCACTCATCAAATGTTTGAATCCATTCCAGATTAAGCCCTTTTTCTACCAGATTTCGTATTACTCTGGAATTATAGGCCATGTGGTCAGACCCAAGTGGGTCCAAGTACTAATTCAATTCCATTCTTCAGCTGAATTTCCTCCAGTTAAACATTGGGACTACCAAAGCCATCATCTGTGGCCCCCACCATGAAATCCTTACGCTCGCCACTGATTTCATCCCATAGCTACTGTCTCAGCTTGAAACCAACTGTTCACAACCTCGGCACAATATTTGACCCCAAGCTAAGCTTCCGACCCCATATCCTCTCCATCACAAAGGTCGCCTACTTCCATCTCCATAATATCACCTGCTTCCTTCCCTGCCTCAGCCCATTTGCTGCTGAAACTCTCATTCATGCCTTTGTCATCTCCAGCCTCTTAGCCGGCTCTCTTAGCTGGCCTCTTATCTTCCACCTTCCATAAACTTCAGCTCATCCAGAATTCTGCTGCCCATATCCTAACTTGCACAGAATCCCGTTCACTCATCACCTCTGTGCTCACTGACCTACATTGGCTCCTGATCTTCCAATACCTCAAATTTAAAATTCTTATCCTTGTGTTCAATTCTTTTCACGGTCTTGCACCACCCTATCTCTGTAACTTCCTCCAGCCCTACAACCCTTCGAGAACTCTCTGTTCCTCCAACTCAGGCCTGTTGTACATCCTCCACTCTCTTCACCCCACCATTGGCTGCAGTGCTTTCAGCCATCTAAGCTCCACATTCTGGAATTCTCTCACTAAACCTCTCCACCATCCTCTCTTCCTTTAAGACTCTCCTTAAAACCCATCTTTTTGACCATGCTTTTAGGCAGCTCTCCTAATATCTCCTGTTTGGCTCGGTGTCGATTATTGTGAAATGCCTTGGGATGTTTCATATCACCGCCCTCAGGTTGGGCCCGCTCTAGAATCATTGCTTTGCAATGATCCTAATGGGTAAGATAGTGTTGTGATTATGGTACTATGTCAGCCGTGGCTCAATTGGTAGCACTCTCCCCTCTGAGTCAGGAGATCATCGGTTCAAACCCCACTCCAGATACTTGGGCCCGTAATCTAGGCTGACACTCCCAGTGCAGTGTTGTGCTGTCAGAGGTGCCGTCTTTCAGATGAGATGTTAAACTGAAGCCCCACCTCTCAGGTGGATGTAAAAGATCCCATGGCACTATTCGAAGAAGAGCAGGGGAATTCTCCCTGGTGTCCTGGCTGATATTTATCTCTCAACCAACATCACTAAAACAGATGATCTGGTCATTTATCACATTGCTATTTGTGGGACCTTGCTGTGTGTAAATTGACTGCTGCGTTTCCTACATTACAACAGTGACTACACTTCAAAAGTAATTAATTGGCTGTGAAGTGCTTTGGCACGTCCTGAAGTCATGAAAGGTGTTATATAAGTGCAAGTTCTTTTTTTCTTTACTGGACCAGTGGTTGTGAGTTCAAATCCCACCACGGTAAGTTGTGAAACTGAATTCAATGAGAGTGATTTTTAACTGCTGGCCATTCATTTCTTGCCTGGAAAATGGGTGGCCGGCAGTTGAAAATAAGAGTGGAGCCTTTGGCTGCCCCACTGATGCCCAAGGTCTGACTGTAAATGGGCGAACAACACACCTGCCTGTTTCAAGCATAAGACTGCTTAAATATGCAATTCTGGCTCCTATGCTGGTTGTAGGTCCTCGATTGCAATTTTTTGGTACTAATGGGCAGAGCTTACGCTCTACAAGTTGTGCCTATTTGTACCAGACAGTGAGTGGCCTAACCAGGGCTCCTTAAAGGAACTGCTGCAGCAAACGGCTCAGAAATATTTTCGGCGAGAATTTTTGTGGGACCAGGAGGCTGCTGCCGGCCGGTGTTTGACCTCCTCCAGGATTGGTTCCCACCACACTCTGGCCCCATCGTGCCGGCCGGCTCAGCACAGGAGCCGGCTGGTTTCCCACCATCCCACAACCAGCGAGCTGCAGTGGGGATGCTCGTATGGCACCTGCAGCTTGCTGGCAGTAGTTAAATGAGGTCCAAACCCAAATATAGTTCAGACCAACCGATGCCGATTTGGTAAATCTGGAAATCGTAGGCTAGCACCAAAGAAAATGACCATGAAAACTGTTGTATTGGCGTAAAAGCTCAACTGATTCATTCATGTACTACCCTGGTCTGGCCTACACATGGCTTTGGTCCACACTATGTGATTGTATCTGAATGACCTCTGAAGTGGCTTCTCAAGGGAATTACGGACAGCTGTAAATGCAGCAGCATTGCCCACAAATAATACTATAAACATTCCCTTAATTGGTGGCCAAATGGGCAAATGTTTTAGAAAACTGAGGCATTAAGAAAGAAGGTTGAGAAACTTAATCCGTAGATGAGGAAATTCCAAAAAACTCATTACTCAACTATTTGCATCCTGGCCCTCACTGTCTTACACAACACTCACCACTAGGAAAAACAAAATGAAAATATCCACCAGCATGGAAACACTTACATTTTTTAAAGAAAAATTATGGGATTGATTTCAAGATAGTAATCTCAATCTGGGGTTCAGACGCTTAATATAAGCTGTTCAAACTTTGGTGTTGTATCTTATGATGCTCTTTGAGTCCCACAATGGGATTGGTGGCTGTAATCATGTCTGAGTATCTTTTATTTTTATTACAAAACAATTTCTCCAAGGATTTATTGAATTCCATTCTTAAACTGAATTTCCTCCAGTTCAACATTGGGAATACCAAAGCCATCATCTTTGGCCGCCACCGCAAACTCCGTACCCTCGCCATTGATTCCATTCCCCTCCCCAGGCACTATCTTGCTTGAAATCCCTATGTTTGCAACCTCAGCTTCCTATTTGACCCCGATCTGAGCTTCTGACCCCATGTCCTCCCCATCATAAAGGCCGCCTACTTCCACCTCCACAACATCACCTGCCTCCTTCCCAGCCTCAGTCCATCTGCTGCTGGAACTCTCATTCATGCCTTTGTCATCTCCAGCCTCGACTATTCCAATGCTCTCCTGGCTCGCCTCCCATTCTCTACCCTCAATAAAGTTCAGCTCATCCAAAACTCTGCTGCCCATATCCTATCCCGCATCAAGTCCCGTTCACCCATCACCCCTGTACTTGCTAACCTACATTGGCTCCCGATCCTCCAACGCCTCAAATTTAAAATTCTCACCCTTGTGTTCCAATCCCTTAATGGCCTTGCGCTTCCCTATCCCTGCAACCTTCTACAGCCCTACAACACTCTGAGAACTCTGTGATCCTCCAACTCCAGCCTCTTGTGCATTCCCCAATACATTCACCCCATCATCAACTGCCATGCCTTCAGCTGTCTAATGGAATTCCCTCCCTAAACCTCTCTACCTCTCCACCTCTCTCTTCCTTTAAGACTGTCCTTAAAACCCATTTCTTTGAACACGCTTTTAGGCAGTGTAAAGAATTTAGAGTCTTTCCCAGAGATTCGTGGATCTGGACGATAGTTCAGACAAAGAAAGCCACCTGACATGGTAGTTTTGTGATTCTTTATTTAGTAATTTAAAAAGAGCACATAGCAAGCATGAAGCAACTCAATTAATACATGGATTACTTTATCCAATAATATAAGTGGAGGTTCGCAACATTCCTTAATTAATGATTTAAAAGAGCACATGAGGACGCACGAAGCAAAGTGAGTAATTAATGGATACAACCTTATGCATAAAAGCAGTTGTCTAGGTCAAAGCAGTCGTTTAGGTCCAAAAGTAGGGAGTTGATTACTGAGGTTACAGGTGATGTGTCGAAGTTCTTCTCTTCGAGGTTCGTCTTTTCATCAAAGTTTAGAGACAATGTGGTTTGGTCAAAGCTCAGGATCTAAGTCTTTTTGTCGAAGTTCAGAAACAAAGTCTTGTTGGAGGAACTCAAGCTGCAGTCGATGACTCTTGAAACTTCTTCCAGCTTTTCTGATGTTGTCTGTTGTCCGTTGTTTTGACTGCTACGATGGCTTGTCTTTTTATGCTTCTAAGCAAATGGGTGTGAACCAAGTTACGAGAAGGCCCAATTTGTCGATAGCATTAAGATAGATGGCTGATTGGACCACTCATAGAATCAAAGAATCATAGATTCATAGAAAGGTTACAGCACAGAAGGAGGCCCTATCCCCGTAGCCCTGCAATTTCTTTACTTTCAAGTACTTATCCAGTTCGAAGGCCATGATTGAATCTGCCTCCATTACCCCCTCAGGCAGTGCATTCCAAATCCTAACTACTCTCTATGTAAAAAAGTTTTTCCTCATGTCACCTTTGGTTCTTTTGCCAATCACCTTAAATCTACGTCCTCTGGTCCTTGACCCTTCTGCCAATGGTAACAGTTTCCCTCTATGTACTCTGTCCAGACCCTTCATGATTTTGAATACCTCTATCAAATCTCCTCGCAACCGTCTCTGTTCCAAGGAGAACAACCCCAGCTTCTCCAGTCTATCCACGTAACTAAAGTCCCTCATCCCTGGAATCATTCTCGTAAATCTTTTCTGCATCCTCTTTAAGGCCTTCACATCTTTCCTAAAGTGCGGTGCCCAGAACTGGATACAATACTGCAGTTGTGGCCGAACCAGTGTTTTATAAAGGTTCATCATGACTTCCATACTTTTGTATTCTATTCCTCTTTTTATAAAGCCCAGGATCCCTTTTGGTTTTTTAACTGCTTTCTCAACCTGCCCTGCCACCTTCAACGATTTGTGCACATATACCCCCAGATCTCTCTGTTTCTGTACCCCTTTTAGAATTGTGCCCTCTAGTTTATATTGCCTCTCCTCGTTCTTCCTACCAAAATGTATCACTTCACACTTTTCTGCATTAAATTTCATCTGCCATGTGTCCGCCCATGCCACCAGCCTGTCTATATCCTCTTGCAGTCTATCACTATCCTCCTCACTGTATACTACCCTTCCAAGTTTTGTGTCATCAGCAAATTTGGAAATTGTGCCCTATACACCCAAGTCCAAGTCATTAATATATATCAAGAAAAGCAGTGGTCCCAGCACCGACCCCTGGGGAACACCACTGTACACCTCCCTCCAGTCCGAAAAGCAACCGTTCACCACTATTCTCTGTTTCCTGTCCCTTAGCCAATTCTGTATCCATGTTGCTACTGCCCCCTTTATTCCATGCCCCTTAATCTTGATGATAAAGCCTACCATGTGGCACTTTATCAAACGCCTTTTGAAAGTCCATATACACCACATCAACTGCATTGCCCTCATCTCCCCTCTCTGTTACCTCATCAAAAAACTCTATCAGGTTAGTTAACCGTATGAACCCATTATATCCTCCTCCCTTTGTGAAGCCAGGTGTCGTATTGGCTCTTTGTCCTTCGCTGTTGTGATTGACATCAAAAATCTTCTGGAAGCCTCTCCTTATCGGTTTTATTGAAAGTCGCAGTCAGTCTCCAGTTTCTCTACTGTATTGTTCCTGCAGTGTTAAACTGATGTCCAACTGTCCAGTTTAAATGGTCAGCAATTGTACATTTATACTTAATGTCCAGGGCAACTTAACCCTTGCTTTCAAATATACTGTAAATGTACTATCCAAGTGAATGTTCAAATCCTTAAAGGGACTGGTTAACCCTTTATATTGAATCGTCCAGTGGTTCAAAAGAGTAAAATGGGATTTGACCCAATGTCCAAAATCTTTACAGCAGCCATCTTAATATCTCCTTGTTTGGCTCAGTGTCAACTTTTGTCTGATTACATTTCTGTGATGTGCCTTGGGATGTTTTTCTACATTAAAGGGGCTAAATAAATGCAAGTTGTTGTTAAATTGATCATTCTATATTTGAGGGAAAATTGTTAGGTTTCTCAGCATCAAAAAAGTAACGTCAATAAATTGGAGTGAGCTTCCTTATCTCTGTTTCCAAAGTCTACAACACCATGAACTATTTGGTTTTACTTTTTTATATGGTGCTTTTGGTATTTTTAGCCCCTTTTTTCTCTGCTAGGTCTAATACCAGCAGCTGAGAGAGCAGGCATGTGGCCGAGTGGAACTCTGGCAGGAATACCCTCAGAAGCATCGAATGTTAACCCAGTCTGGCATTTCCCTCCACTTTTACCTCCACCAGGCACCAAGGTGCCACAACCCATATTTGGTGTCTCCCTATTTAATGGAATTCACAGGCTTCTTACAAAACTGATTCCTAAAAAGCTGTCTTATGGTAGCATATCTCCAAATAGTATTGATTTTTTTCAAGCTGCTCCCCTTCCCCTTTGTACTTAACATTATACAATATGTAATTTGTTTATAGTAATTATTTTCACCCAGTGGTTTATCTTTCCACTGAATTTTAATGAATTTGTAATTGCTTTCCTGTTGTCAAGTTGCTTAACTTTGTGTTAATATATGTGCTACTTTGGGACCTCTCACTAAATCTGCACTGGTAGCACTACCTAAAAATGAATGAAAATGACGTTGAGTAAAGAAAAAAATAATAACAAGTGAAACATGTGGTACAAATAAAATACATGTTATTAACCAGTGACTTATGACAAACAACTCTTGCATTACAGCCAAAATATCTGATAGTATCACCATCAGTTACAAAGACAGCATTGCTCAGTGGTTTATTTCTATATAAACTGTTGCTCCCAACATGTAACCTTTGCATCATATAAAGTTGAGATCGGTGACGTACCATATTGAACTTGGTGAAGGAGGCCCTTTGGTCCACCCAAAACCTGCTGGTCTTCCAGCTGAAGGAGCTGTCCACGACCGAGTGTTGCCGACTGGCACATTCCAAGGTCCAGGAGTACGTGCTACGGGATGCATTCCATGAGTTTGGGCAGTCTTAATCCAGTCCCTGGTGGGCTGAACCAAAGCACAAGCTGACACTAGTTTGGCACCAATTGGCAATCACACTCAGAGAGGCCACAGGATGGCTGGTGTGGAAAATGGGACAGTGGTGCGGTCGGTGATGCTCTTCTGCAGTTGTGACTAAGGCACATTGTTGGGATAGAGAAGAGGAGGTTTGACCCAGCATCAGACCGCAATATATAACCTGGAGCCCTTGATGCTGACACTGGTTCCCCAAGATAGAAACCATTTCATTCCCCAGCACTAACATCCCTCACCTTAATAAGCATCACATTATCCAAATATGTAAAAATGAAACTCACAGCGGACAAAGCAGTATTACTTTACTATTGGCATTTTCTCCTTGACTACTTTGGGATGAGGGAGCAGAAAACCTTTATACTTCTGCTACTGTATGTACTAGCACTGTCCTGTCATCTAGCGAACAATGGTAACAGAGGAGTGAAAGCACACAAGAAAAGCATTTAAATTAGAATTTAGATATTGTTGAAGTGTCACTAAAATCCACTTTACAGCATTCAGTTAAACGTTTAGCACTGACATGAATGGCATCTTTTTAGCACCACAGCCTACAAGTGCTACAAATAACAAAGATAATATCTTGTTGAGCAATGCATTCAGTAGAGTTTCTGATCCCGGAGGAACTGGATCACAGTGAGTGAGACACTTGCAGATTGTGGCAAATTCCCACCTCACACTATCTTCTGAGATCAGACAATTTAAATAATTTGTGTGAGCTGCTGGTCTGGTTCATGCCTGTTGGGGAGGAGGGGTTGGGGGAGGGATGACATGAGGATGTAGCCTTAAAGGGATGCAGCAAATTAAAGTTAATGGCTACAAAGGGGAGAAAATTGCTTGAACATTTGTAAAGACTGCAAATAATTTTTAAATATTTGTCAACCTGTCCAAAGGCTTTATGGCAGGAAAAAAGGTGGCAGGCAGAAAATGGAGTCTACAGGCAAGTGATGGAGCTATACAGCACCCGCCAACCCAACAAAGGGTCCGAAGAAAGTTTAAAGGGCCCACAGGGCCCCGGAGACTGGACAAAGTCACCCAATGAAGGCCTCAACCAAGACCAAGATGTTTAGCAGGTAAGCCATTAAGAAGAATTGGAGGTAGTGGAGGCCTACACTACTTCACTTGGCAGTGCCAGGGTGTAGCAGGAACTGGGTGAATGGGAGGGAATTGGGCATGCAGCAGGTGGGGATTTAATAGAGTTTTTTGAGGATGTAACTAGCAGGATAGATAAAGGGGAACCAGTGGATGTAGTATATTTGGATTTCCAAAAGGCATTCGATAAGGTGCCACATAAAAGGTTCTTACACAAGATAAGAGCTCATGGGGTTGGGGGTAACATATTAACATGGATAGAGGATTGGTTAACAGACAGAAAACAAAATGGGCCATTTTCAGGTTGGCAGGCTGTAACTAGTGGGGTACTGCAAAGATCAATGCTTGGGCCTCAGCTATTTACAATCTTTATTAATGACTTGGATGAAGGGATCGAGTGTAATGTATCCAAGTTTCCTGATGATACAAAGCTAAGTGGGAAAGTAAGCTATGAGGCGGACACAAAGAGTCTGAAAAGGAATAGGGACAGGTTAAGTGAGTGAGCAAGAAGGTGACAGATGGAGTATAATGTGGGGAAATGTGAGGTCATTCACTTTAGTAGGAAGAATAGCAAAACAGAATATTTTTTAAATGGTGAGAAACTATTAAATGTTGGTGTCCAGAGAGACTTGAGTGTCCTGGCACAAGAAACACAAAAAGTTAGCTTGCAGATACAGCAGGCAATTAGGAAAGCAAATGGCATGTTGGCCTTTATTGCAAGGAGGTTGGAGTACAAGAGTAAGGAAGTCTTACTACAACTGTACAGGGCTTTAGTGAGACCTCACTCGGAGTACCGCGTACAGTTTTGGTCTCCTTATCCAAGGAAGGATACACTTGCCTTAGAGACGGTGCAACAAAGGTTCACTAGATTAATTCCTGGGATGAGAGGGTTGTCCTATAAGGAGAGGTTGAGTAGAATTGGCCTATTCTCTCTGGAGTTTAGAAGAATGAGAGGTGATCTCATTGAAACATATAAGATTCTGAGGGGGCTTGACAGGGTAGATGCAGAGAGGTTGTTTCCCCTGGCTGGAGAGTCTAGAACTAGACGGCATAGTTGCAGGATAAGGGGTCGGCGATTTAAGACTGAGATGAGGAGGAATTTCTTCACTCATAGGGTTGTGAATCTTTGGAATTCTCTACCTCAGAGGGCTGTGGGTACTGAGTCATTGAGTATATTCGAGGCTGAGATAGATAGATTTTTGGACTCTAGGGAAATCAAGGGATAGGGCAGGAAAGTGAGGTTGAGGTTGAAGATCAGCCATGATCTGATTGAATGTCGGAGCAGGCTCGAGGGACCGTATGGCCTACCCCTGCTCCTATTTCTTATGAAGGAGCAGCCAGTGGCGGTCCCAACAGGGGCAGGAGGAGGAAGATCTTGGCCTCTTTTGCCTGTAATCCAGTCTAATTTTGGGCAGAAAATGGAGGAAGATTCACTCCTTTGTTATTTATTTGAATGTGGATTAGCTCCTTCCCTCAAGCCTATAATTCAATATCAGTTTGAACCATCCTCGCAAACTTTGTATCAGTTTAGACTTAGACATGGCATTTAACTGCAGCTGGCTTTTAAACTTTTTTGCACTGTGACTGAACTTAGCAATCCAAAACTAAACAATAATACTTTCTTTTTGTCACAATTCCGTCACTTGACCAGCTGCCATATTCGTGTGCGGATGTCAATGCGCCCACAGAATCTACTTTCCATTAATTTTAATTTCCTGACCTCAGTGTCTTAATTCTCAAAATGCATTCCCAGCACACAAAACTTCGTGCCAGCAACGTGAATTTATAAAATCTCTCCTATTGCGACTTCAGTATTATAAATACAATATGATCTAACTTCAAGAAAGAGGGATATATTATAAACACGAGGTTATTAAAGATCAGGTGAAAGTAGACCAAAGATGACATGGCCAATGAAGTCTAGAATTCACTTACAGGATCATAAGATAGATACAGATAAGGAAGGCCATTCAGTTGCATCCAAAAATAATCTAGAGTTCCCCATCACAGCAACAGTTTCTCAAGTGATTCCAGTGTTTCTGCCTCTACCATCTTACCCAGAAGCCCATCCTATTAATTGTATCCATGTGATTTATATCAATTAGTGTTAATTGAATTCAAGTGGTGTGTATCAATTGGGGCCGAATTGTATCCATATATAAGAGAGCTTATCTAGGGTGTGGTGTGTGTAATGATCTCTGTGAATAAAGGCTTGGAAGCAACTGAAGACCAGGCTCTAGTATTCAATCCTTCACCACCTGGCTATCCAGCTTATAAACACATTCTACATTTTGGTCACTGCTGTGAAGAAGGACCTTCTGTTATCATCCCTAGGTCTGCCCCTTGCTGAGGCCTGAGTCTCCGCTGCCTCTTGCTGTCACAGTTTAATTTGAGTGCTGTTCCAAATTTACCTATTCCACATCAGTCCACACCTTATATGCTTCTACAAAGACACTGCTCAGTTGGTTTGTCTCAAGGTTGAAAAGACCAAATTTCTCCAGTCTCTCTTTGTATCTTAGTCATCTGATGGTAATCTCGTGACTCTTCTCTGCACCATCTCCAGTGCTTCCTTGTGTCTTGGTGACCAGAAATGGACACAGTACTGAATGGTGCCCGAAAACAAGAGGGTCTGCAAAACCTGAGGCTGCTGAGAAGGCATCTTGTACACAAACCAGATAAATGTAAAGAATTTTGACATAAAGGCAAAATTGAAACTTTTGATGCTACCAACTACAATCTGCAGAATTTACATGACCATTACTGTGCCCCACTTCATGAACAACTACCATGAAAATCTACCTAAATGTATAAAGGGCTCAGTAATCCTAATAGCAGCTTGTGCACACATTCTATCAGTACAGTATCCTGATAGCCCAGGCCTTGGTTTTTGATTTTCATAAAAACAGATGGAAAAATGGACTATATCCCCAAAACACTGGTTAAAAATCCCAGAACCCCATGTAATAAGTATGGAATTTGACTTGAGCCAATGTAAACTAAGGGCCCTGAACATCAGGAATAGCAGCTCCTACGTGCAAAAATGCAAGGCGACTGGATTTTCATTTGTATGAAAAAAAACAGATGAAGTCGTAAAATGCAATCCCCAAAGCAACGGTAATATCCTGGAATCCAATATAATCAAAATGGAATTTGACTTGATCTGCATAAACCACTGACACTACTAATAAGCATTCTAGTGAATAAATTAGATATTTTTTGAGCTGTTGTATTTTTTTAATTACATTTTTCTCAGTATATTTGGTAAACACTTACATAGGAACATAGGAACAGGAGTAGGCCATTCAGCCCCTCATGCCTGCTGCGCCATTTGATAAGATCATGGCTGATCTATGATCTAACTCCATATACCCGCCTTTGGCCCATATCCCTTAATACCTTTGGTTGCCAAAAAGCTATCTATCTCACATTTAAATTTAGCAATTGAGCTAGTATCAATTACCTTTTGCGGAAGAGAGTTCTAAACTTCTACCACCCTTTGTGTGTAGAAATGTTTTCTAATCTCGCTCCTGAAAGGTCTGGCTCTAATTTTTAGACTGTGCCCCCTACTCCTAGAATCCCCAACCAGCGGAAATAGTTTCTCTCTATCCACCCTATCTGTTCCCCTTAATATCTTATAAACTTCGATCAGATCACCGTTTAACCTTCGAAACTCTAGAGAATACAACCCCAATTAGTGTAATCTCTCCTCGTAACTTAACCCTTGAAGTCCAGGTATCATTCTAGTAAACCTACACTGCCAATATGTCCTTCCGAAGGTGCGGTGCCCAGAACTGCTCATAGTACTCCAGGTGTGGTCTAACCAGGGTTTTGTATAGCTGCAGCATAACTTCTGCCCCCTTGTACTCTAGTCCTCTAGATATAAAGGCCAGCATTCCATTAGCCTTCTTGATTATTTTCTGCACCTGTTCATGACACTTCAATGATCTATGTACCTGTACCCCTAGGTCCCTTTGGATATCCACTGCTTTTAACTTTTTACCGTTTAGAAGGTAACCTGTTCTATCCTTTTTTGATCCAAAGTGGATGACCTCACATTTGTAGTCTTGCAGATTTGCAGTCTCATTTGCAATGCTAGCCCTTACTCAAGCTTCAAATATTTTTCCGCATTTATGGGACGTCTTTAGTTGCCAATAATATAAAGCTTCTTCAGAAGATTTTAAAGTTTTTGCATGCGCTCAACTTTGAAGGATCCTTTGAATGAGACGGTAAACCAAAGCCCCGTCTTCCCTTTCAGGTGAACGAAGAAGATCCCATAGCACTATATCGAAGAAGAGCAAGGAACTTCTCCCTGGCGTCCTGGCCAACCTTCCACCAACACTCACTAAAAACAGATTATCTGGTCATTATCTCATTGCTGTTTGTGGGATCTTGCTGTGTGCAAATTAGCTGCCATGTTTCCTACATTACAACAGTGACTATACCTCAAAAGTACTTGATTGGCTGTAAAGCACTTTGGGACATCCTGAGGTTGTGAAAGGCGCTATATAAATGCAAGTTCTTTTTTTCTTTAATTTGAATGTTCAAATTTTGGACGAAAAATTTGTCTGCTTTCCCTCTTTAAACTCGCCCCACACAACGCATTGTAAGGGGAAGGACAAATCACTCCTACATTTCTGCAAACCGTGCTTTGTAACAAGCTGTTGATGGGGAAAGGAAAGAGGAGGGTGACCCTTCCTCTGACTCCACCTCCCTTCCTTTGACCCTTATCCTCGACTCTGTGCCTCCCCATGATAGTATGACTGAGATTGGGGTTGTGATGTGTGTGGGAGATAGGGGATCAGTTGTGTGAGAAATACTTTTCTCTCATAATCCACATATTGAGACACTGATTATGATACAAATATTAATGCTGAGCTGTGCACTTCAGATGATTTTAATTTACCTCTTATTTCATACAATAAATTATTCCTTTCCTTACACTCACATGTCACTGCATGCAGCACGGGAACTGAATATCACTGTTTGCCGATGCTTGGATGGAAGTGGATGGACTGCTCCAGAATTATGTCAGGCTTCTTTCCTCAACTACTCTGCTCAAAGCTGTCATTCCTGTCAACATTCTCACCCATCTTTTCCTGCCGCTGAACATCATACCTGATTGATTGGGAGTGAGGTCGTGATTTGCAAATGCTTTAAAATGCCTCATCTACTCATTGGCACAAACACGAGGTGCAGACTTCTCAAATGGAACGGCCTCAAGGTAATCTTGGTTTGATCGCTCAATACTGTAATTACATAGATTACATAGAATGTACAGCACAGAAACAGGCCATTCAGCCCAACAGGTCCATGCCGGTGTTTATGCTCCACACGAGCCTCCTCTCACCCTTCTTCGTCTAACCTTATCAGCGTATCCTTCTATTCCTTTCTCCCTCATGTGTTTGTCTAGCTTCCCCTTAAATGTATCAATGCTAGTCACCTCAACTACTCCTTGTGGTAGTGAGTTCCACATTCTAACCACTCTCTGGGTAAAGAAGCTTCTCCTGAATTCCCTTTTGGATTATTTATTAGTGACTATCTTATATTTATGGCCCCTAGTTTAGGTCTCCCCCACAAGTGGAAACATCGTCTCTACGTCTACCCTATCAAATCCTTTCATAATCTTAAAGACCTCTATCAAGTCACCCCTTAGCCTTCTCTTTTCTAGAGAAAAAAGCCCCAGCCTGTTCAATCGTTCCTGATAGGTATAACTTCTCAGTTCTGCTATAATCCTTGTAAATCTTTTTTGCACTTTCTCCTGTGCCTCTACATAAGACTTTAACTGTGCACAGTACTCCAAGTGTGGTCTAATCAAGGATCTATACATGTTTAACATAACTTCTCTGCTTTTCAATTCTATCCCTCTAGAAATGAACCCCAGTGCTTTGTTTGCTTTTTTATGACCTTATTAATTTACGTTGCTACTTTTAGTGATTTGTGTATCTGTACCCCTAGATCCCTTTGCTCATCTACCCCATTTAGACTCTTATTTTCTAAGCCGTATGTGGCCTCCTTATTCTTCCTACCAAAATGCCCCACCTCACACTTATCTGTATTGAAATTCATTAGCCTATTACACGCCCATTCTGCAAGTTTATTAATGTCTTCTTGTATTTTGTCGCAGTTCTCCTTAGTATTAACTATACCCCCATCGTTGTCGTCGTGAGATCTTGCTGTGTGCAAATTAGCTGCCATGTTTCCTACATTACAACAGTGACTATACCTCAAAAGTGCTTGATTGGCTGTAAAGCACTTTGGGACGTCCTGAGGTTGTGAAAGGCGCTATATTTGAATGTTCAGATTTTGGGTGAAAAATTTGTCTGCTTTCCCTCTTTAAACTCACCCCACACAACGCATCGCAAGGGGAAGGACAAATCACTCCTACATTTCTGCAAACCATGCTTTGTAACGAGCTGTTGATGGGGAAAGGAAGGAGAAGGGTGACTCATCCTCTGACTTCGCCTCCCTTCCTTTGACCCTTATCCTCGACTCTATGATTCCCCTTACGGCGTCGTCCGCAAATTTTGAAATTGTACTTACGATTCTCGAGTCCAAGTCAATTATGTAAATGGTGAACAATAGTGGTCCCAGCACCGATCCTTGTGGGACACCACTTCCCACCTTTTGCCATCTTTTGTCAGTCCGAGTAACTACCCTTAACCCCTATTGTCTGTTTTGTAGCCAGCTTGTTATCCATTCTGCTACTTGTCCCCAACTCCACATGCTCTGACCTTAGTCAAGAGTCTACTATGCACTACCTCATCAAAGGCCTTTTGAAAATTCAAATATATTACATCTACTGCATTATCCTTGTCTACTCTTTCTGTTGCTTCTTCAAAGAATTCAATAAGGTTGGTCAAGCATGACCGTCTCTTTTGAAATCCATGCTGACTATTCTTTATTATATTTTCGGTTTCCAAATGTTTTTCTATCACATCTTTGAGTAAAGATGCAATTATCTTTCTTACCACAGACATTAAGCTAACTGATCTACAGTTCCCCGGACTTGTTCTATCTCCCTTTTTAAATATTGGAATCACATTAGCTGTTCACCAGTCCTCTGGCACTATTTCCTTTTCTAATTAATTTTTGTTTATATGTAATAGTGCCTCTGCTATCCCCTCCCTAACTTCATTTAATACACGCGGATGCAATCCATCCAGACCAGTGGTTTTATCCTCTCTACGTTTGATTAGTTTGTCAATTATCTCCTTTAAATCTTAAATATCTTTATATCTGTTTTCATCTCCTCTTCTAATGTCATAACCACCATGTTAGTTTCCCTGGTAAATACTGAGGCACAATAATTGTTCAACATTTCTGCCATTTCACAGTCATTACCTGTGAGTTTATCATGTGCATCCCTTAGTGGCCCTATCCTGATTTTTCTTTTGTTATTTATATATTGACAGAATAATTTACTATTTCATTTTATATTCCTTGGTAATTTAATTTCGTAGTTCCTCTTTGCTTTCCTAATTGTTTTTTAATCTTTCCTGACCTTTTCGTATTCCCTTTTGTCATCCTCCCCTTTATTGTCTATGTACTTAGAGTTTGCCTTTTTCTTTAGTTTCAGTTTTATCCTTATCTCTTTATTTATCCATGGTGTTTCATTGTTGGCTAGTTTGTTCTTGTTTTTTAGAGGAATATATTTCTCCTGAACTCTATTGATCACCATTTTAAATATTTTCCACTGCTGTTCTATTTCTTTGTCTGTCAAGATTTTTTTCCAGTTTACCTTCCCTAATTCCATTCTCATTCCCTCAAAATTAGCTTTTTTTCCAATCTATTACTTTGGTCTTTATCTTACTTATATCTTTCTCAATCTTAATCTTAAACCTTATTATGTTGTAATCATGTTTGTTTTCAGAACATTATACCAATCCCCCCTCTGTCTGGTGCTGGGAATAATGCTTACACTGATACTAGCAATTTGATTAATTTGTACGTGTGTAAATAGAGGATTAACAATGGAGAAGAGTGGAATACACAGCTTAGTTTCACAAGGACGGAGACCTGAACATTTATGGGCGAGTTAAGATTTCTCTCCCAAACGGCCAAGCAGAATATTTAATCCTGAGTGGTTGCACAGGATGAACCATCATCAGAATTCCTAATTAATTAACTAATTCCTTTTCTTTTCCTATGTGGTTATATTTACTAATTACAGTACAAGGCCATATTTATTTACTTCTTTACTTCAACTGTTTGCGCTATTGATACTCCCCAGGCATGTTATCCTTGAGCTACTGAAAGGGCTGTCAGGCAGAGAGACAGATCTGAATGAGTCACCTGTTAAGGTTTCTTTTTGCTCAGTGACGGGATGTGGGTGTCGCTGGCAAAGCTATTATTTTATTGCCCACCCCTAGTTGCCCTGAGAAGGTGGTGGTGATGATGGGCCTCCTTCTTGAACCTCTGCAGTCTGTGTGGTGAAGGTGCTCTTATCCTTTGTAGCGGTTTGATACAACCGAGAGACTTGCTCATAAAACCAGTTGCCATTTTATGACACTTTTGCTCTCTGGTGCAGGAATAATGTGGGAGAGGGCGGGTGATGGGAGTGTGGGACTCTGTGTGCATTCAAATTCTTAAACTGCCATGGTGGGATTTGAATTCACATTCGTGGATTATCAATCCAGGCCTCTGGATTACTAGTCTAACAATAACAACAATTTGCATTTATATAGCAAATCTAACGTAGGAAAATATCCCAAGGCGCTTCACAGGAGCGTTATCAAACAAAATTTGACACCGAGCCACATAAGGAGGTATTAGGGCAGGTGACCAAAAGCTTGGTCAAAGAGGTAGGTTTTAAGGAGCGTCTTAAAGGAGGAGAGAGAGGTAGAGAGGTGGAGAGGTTTAGGGAGGGAATTCCAGAGCTTGGGGCCTGGGTAGCTGAAGGCACGGCCGCCAACAGTGGAGCGATTAAAATCGTGGATGCGCAGGAGGCAAGAATTGGAGGAGCACAGAGATCTCAGAGGGTTGCAGGGCTGGAGGAGGTTACAGAGATAGGGAGGGGTGAGGCCACGGAGGGATTTGAAAACAAGGATGAGAATTTTAAAATCAAGGTGTTCCTGGACTGGGAGCCGATTTAGGTCAGCGAGCACAGGGGTGATAGAAGAACGGGACTTGGTGCGAGTTAGGATACAAGCAGCAGAGTTTTGGATGAGCTCAAGTTTATGGAGGGTGGAAGATGGGAGGCCAGCCAGGAGAGCATTAGAACAGTCCAGTCTGGATGTAACGAAGGCATGGATGAGGGTTTCAGCAGCAGATGAGCTGAGGCAGGGGGGCAGATGGGCAATGTTACAGAGGTGGAAGTAGGCGGTCTTGGTGATGGAGCAGATATGTGGATGGAAGCACATCTCAGGGTCAAATAGTGCCTAGGGTGCCAAGGTTATGAACGGTGAGGTTCAGCCTCAGACAGTGGCCAGGGAGAGGGATGGAGTCGGTGGCTGGGGAACAGAGTTTGCGGCGGGGACCAAAGACAATGGCTTCAGTCTTCCTAATATTCAGTTGGAGGAAATTAATCCAGTAACATAATACTACACTACACTAATGTGAATGTCTGTTAATCCTAAAATGTTGGTAAATAGCATCCCTATTATGTTTTTGTATTCCTCTCGATGTGTTTTACTGATTGATAGTGGTATGGAGCCTAATTTAAATCAAGCATCTTTGAAAGCTTTTAAAACTCAAGTTTAGTATCAGCTAATCACTACTTCTTGATTTACCTTATCTTCTATACTACTCTTTTCAACCTTGGCTGTGTCCTATATGATCAGCATATTGAGGGTACTGCAGGAATGGTTGTTGTATGTGATGTAGTTTGACTGGAGTCTAGGAGATTATCTCTTATGAGATAGCCAAAGCTGTCAGCTGCCAAGGCGCTATATAAATGTACGTTGTTGTTATTATGGGCTTTCATGAAGGACTGTGTGTCTCTGGGGATTAGGAAGAGGATACAGCGAAGGAGTGTGTGTCTGTGGGGATTAGGAAGAGGATACAGTGAAGGAGTGTGTGTACCTACTGATTATTAATTGTAAACAATTTTACAACACCAAGTTATAGTCCAGCAATTTTATTTTAAATTCACAAGCTTTCGGAGACTTCCTCCTTCAGGCGCTCCTGAACATTTACCTGAGGAAGGAGGAAGTCTCCGAAAGCTTGTGAATTTAAAATAAAATTGCTGGACTATAACTTGGTGTTGTAAAATTGTTTACAATTGTCAACCCCAGTCCATCACCGGCATCTCCACATACTGATTATTAGGTTGAGGATGTAGTGAAGGAGTGTGTCTCTATGCTGGGTACTGTGATCTCATGGGATGGCAATTATTTTCTGTTGTGTTTGGGTGAAACGTTTATAATGTATAACTGATAAAAAAAAAAGTTCCATTGATGATTTGCTTTATTGATTTTATTAAGCTGTTCGTCCATGTTGTTAATTTTAGTGCATTGTGTCACATAAAGAACGAAGATGCAGATTTCGTCTGGGGTAATATTACCACAGACTGTTTGGCAGCAATTATTAGGTACAGTTGCTATGGTTACATCGGGTTCTCCCCAGTGCTTTAGGCAAATATAGGGCTGTTTGTTTTTAAACCTGTTATCGGCTTTCAGAAAAGTATTTCTGATTGAGTTGTTATTACATCGATGTGCATTAAATTCTGTATTCTACGTAGAGATAACAAGCCTGTATCACGTAGCATTAGCAGCCACATCATTTATGAAAATTGATTTACTAGAGGGGTACAACATTTACAAAATTATTAATTCTCTTTGTGTTAACAACTGTGTGTCTTTCTGTTAAGGATTTGGTGAACATATATAGCCTGGTTGTTGTGATTCCAGATTTACTGTCAAGTTTTAGTCATTGCTGTTCAGATCTGGTACTCAAGGTCTTCTCAGTACTTGTTGCTTGACTGCCAGAGACTGAGGCTCAACAGCGGTTTTGTTGTACTCGCTATTGTTATATTAAAGAGCAATGTGTTGTCCTTTTACTCAAATGAGACCACAACCAAATGGTGTTGCAGCCACAGTATTAATACCTGATAACTCACCGTTCATTTGACTCTGGCCTTTTGTGCGTGTCCCTGTCCCTTCGCCCCACCATTGGCGGCAGTGCCTTCAGCCTTCTAGACCCTATGCTCTGGAATTCACTTCCCAAACCCCTCTGCCTCTCCACCTCCATCTCCTCCTTTAAGACCCTCCTTATAAACCTACCTCTTTGACCAAATTCTTGGTCATCCCTCCTAATATATTCTTCTTTGTCTCGGCATCCATTTTTGTTTGATTACGCCTCTGTGAGCATTTCACTACATTAAAGGCACTATATAAATGGAAGTTGGTGTTTTTGTTGATGTTCTGGTCTCCAGTGCCATCTTCAGGTCAGTGAGCATAATGTCTTTCTGTGCGCATATATTAATTGTGATGTGGAGATGCCGGTGATGGACTGGGGTTGACAATTGTAAACAATTTTACAACACCAAGTTATAGTCCAGCAATTTTATTTTAAATTCACAAGCTTTCGGAGATTTTCTCCTTCCTCAGGCAAATAAAATTGCTGGACTATAACTTGGTGTTGTAAAATTGTTTACAATATATTAATTGTAACAACGGGTAACAAGTCCAACATAGTTGGATATGGGTTTGAGACCGATATCTGTGAGAACGACCCATGCAGACCAGCATCTGAATCTTTTGAGACTTTATTTTTAATCTCGAACGCCCAAGTTTTAAAATTTAAACTAACTGCAGCCAAAAGACTGTGAAACTGCTTCCTGGAGGAGGTTTCTGATGTTAGCTGATATTGTTAACGGTTCCCTCTCCTCGGGTACTGTCCCACTCCTCTTCAAATCTTCCGTCATCACCCCCCTCAAAAAACCCACCCTTGACCCCTCTGTTCTTGCAAACGACCACCCTGTTTCCAATCTCCCTTTCCTCTCCAAAGTCCTTGAACGTGTTGTCACCTCCCAAATCCGTGCCCATCTTTCCTGCAATTCCATGTTTGAACCCCTCCAGTCAGGTTTGCTCCCCTGCCTTATCAGCACTTATCAAAGTCATAAATGATATCCTATGTAACTATGATATCCTAAGTTTCCTAACCATCAACTCCAACCCTCTCCCTGGCCACTGTCTGAGGTTGAACCAGACTGTTCGCAACCTTTGCTTCCTATTTGACCCTGAGAAGAGCTTCCGACCCCAAATCCACTCCATCATCAAGACCGCCTACTTCCACCTCCGTAACATCACCTGTCTCCATCCCTGCCTCAGCTCATCTGCTGCTGAAACCCTCATCCATGCCTTTGTTACCTCTAGTGTCAACTATCGCAATGCTCTTGTGGCCGGCCTTCCACTTTGCACCCTCCGTAACCTTGAACTCATCCAAACTTTGCTGCCCATATCCTAACTCATATCAAGTCACATTCACCCATCACCCCTGTGCTCGCTGACCTACATTGGCTCCTGGTCTGGCAACGCCTCAATTTTAAAATTCTCATCCTTGTTTTCAAAACCCTCAATGGCCTGGCCCCAACCCTATCTGTGTAACCTCCTCCAGCCCTAAACCCTCCATGATCTCTGCCCTCCACCTATTCTGGCCTCTTTCGCATCCCTGATTTTAATTGCTCCACCATTGGCGGCCGTGCCTTCAGCTGCCTAGGCTCTGGAATTCCCTCCCTAAACCTCTCTGCCTTTCTACCTCTCCTGCTTTAAGACTCCCCTTAAAATCTACCTCTTTGATCAAGCTTTTGATCACCTGTCCTAATATTTCCTTACGTGGCTCAGTGTCAAATTTTGTTTGATAACGCTCCTGTGAAGTGACCTTGGGACGTTTTACTACATCAAAGGCGTTAAATAAATACCAGTTGTTGTTATTTCATACTACTTGCTTAATTTCACTTTGGTCAACTTCACACCCGAATAACACTACACGGAATGTGAAGTCAAAATCACTTACATCGACGCAATCTCCAGAGTTAGCAACCCTACATTTACTGAGCCATGGGGCAAGCCCTAAAGCATCAATACAGTGCCCTGACAAAACATGGACATACATGTTTTATGTAGGGTCATAACTGACTTAATAGTTTTAAAAAGAAAGTTCTAGCTCTTTTGAAGAGACCAGGCAGTGAATGGCAGTCACTGATTTACACAGCAAGCTGCATCCTCCCTCAAATCAGCACACATCTCCTCAATGAAGTGGAGGGATTATTCAACAAAGACGGAAGTCAGTTAAAAACAGGGAGGGTAATTTTGACCTCGTGCAATAGTGTAAAACAGGTGATAGCGAATTGACAGCCTGTTTTATCTCTCTCCTGATTTTACACTACATACAAAGTCAAAATCTACCCCCAGGGTGCCTACAATAGCTCCTATGCGCTGTGCAAAGGTGAGAGACACCACTGTGGTTGGAGGCAGGAGATCATGTGATAAAACCTCCAGGAATACTCCAAACAAAGTTGGCATCCCTACATTTAATGAGCCATAGGGCAAGCCCAGTGCCATAACAAAACATGGGCATGCACGTTTTATGTAGGTTCATATCCAGACACACAGGGCAATTTCGATCTGAGCCAAATTCATTATATCAGAGGAACAAATAAACTCTGCTCTCTTAGCACTGGTACACGTGTCCGCAGGTACACCTCCCGGCGTGCAGCGCGGGCTCGCAGTCCGCGGGTACACCTCCCGGCGTGCAGCGCGGGCTCGCCGTCCGTGGGTACACTTCCCGGCGTGCAGCGCGGGCTCGCCGTCCGCGGGTACACCTCCCGGCGTGCAGCGCGGGCTCGCCGTCCGCTGGTACACCTCCCGGCGTGCAATACCAGCGCTAAGATGGCGGCTGCGACGTTGCAGCTTTACCTGGAGTCAATCCGCCGGGAGTTGGAGCGCCAGGATCCGACCGTGCTCGGGGTCGCCGTGGCCCTGGTGGCGGTGCTGCTCACCATCGGTAAGGAGGTTGGGGATCGGGAGGCGATGCTCGCAGGTGGCCCCAGTGCTGTCGGTTGAAGGCGGGCCCGGGTCGGACTGGACCTTTCACCGTGTGTTCCCAGGGTTTGGTCCTGCGGTCTGAGCCTCTCTCCCTGTCCGCTCCCGGCCGCCAGTGCTGACGTGGCCTTTCCTCCTTGCAGCACCGAGCAACGGGGTGTCGGTGCAGCTTCCTCCCCACACCTCGCCGGTCAGCCGTGTTCAGCAGCTTGAGAGCGCGGCTTGTTAAAATCAGTCACCGGGCTCATCTCCGCATTGAAGGGTCTTCGGGCTCTTCCATTGACCGGTCCGGCCCTCCGCTGATGCTGTCTGAATCCAGAATTTTCCTTTTAGATTTGGGGTTTGACTTTCAGCATCAGTTTGGCTCAGGTGGTAGCAGTCTTGCAGCTAATGAGAAGGTTTTGGGCTCAAGCTCTGCACCAGGACTTAAACCCTTAATCTGGATTGATTGCTGCATTATTGGAGGTACCAACCTTTGCATCGAGGTCCTGTCTGCCGGTTCCATTAGTTCTGGTGACTATTAAAGATCCCATAGAAAGAAAGACTTGCACAATTCACGACCTCAGGACACCCTAAAGCGCTTTACATCCAATGGAGTACTGTTGCATTGTAGGAAACTCAGCAGCCAATTTGCACACAGCAAGGCTCCACAAACAACTATAATATAAATGACCAGTTCGTCTGTTTTTTAGGTGTTTGTTGAAAGATAAATTTTGGCCAAGAGAACTCCCTTGTTCTTGTTTGAATAGTGCCTTGAGATCTTTTATATCCATCTGGAAGGGCAGGCGAGGCCTTGGTTTAACGTCTCATCTGAAAGGCAGCACAGTGCAGCACTCCCTCAGTACTATACTGAAGTGTCAACCTAGATTATGTACTCAAGTCTTTGGGTGGCGATAGTGCTAGCACTGTGCCAAGGCTGACATCCCATGGCAATGTTCGTCGAAAAGAAGTTAGTTCTTTCAGTGCTCAAGCCAACATTCCTTCTTCAAACAGCTCGCACACAAAAATATCAGCTGGCTATCCATGTGTTTGCTGTATTTGCATGGAGCAGTAAGCTATTATGTAAACACCACTTTATGAAAATGAAATGCGGCCATACAGGCCGATGACTCTTGCTCTCATGAAGTAGATGAGTGTACAGCTATGGTGATTATGCGAGTTGCAGGGGGTGATGTCCGGAGACCAAACATTGTCCTTTGACCTCTGCTTTCCAGTCCAGAGTTTGAAGAGGAGACGGAAGCTCCTCGGAACTAGTGATCTGAATGGTGAAGTTCAGCAGCTGGAGGTCAAAAGAGCAGAACCTGGCTCAAGACCAGTAGTGTTGGATTGGTGGCAAATTCTTAACAGATAATGCGATGGGTTGATGTGAAGGTTGCTAAACTGTATTTTATGTTTTTGTGTTCCAGTTTTTTTCGCACTGTTGCGAAGCAGAAAAAGCAGTCGCAGAGCAGTGCTTCTAGCTGGTTTGTGCGATTCTGGGAAGACTCTCCTGTGCTGTAGGGTAAGTCTTTTTCAGAATCTATGATAACATTGTTTCTGTGAAATCCGATGTTTTCCTCCTTGATCTTTTTTGATTTTCATTGCATGACAAGCCATTTCCAAATGAGAGAATCAGCAGCCTTCCTAATCCCAGTTATCTGTGAATGCTGATCTTAAACTCACTGCCTTGCGTGACTTTGGCTCCGTGTGATGCTTCCTTTTATTTTACTTGCTCCTTCTTCGTGTTTCCCCAGAATTTGCCACGTCAGTAACCATGAATGAAGGTCCATGTCCAGTCTTGCCACGCCACTGTTGCTTTCCCTTTCCTTTTTATAGACAATCCATGTCATAATCCTGCAGCAGAGGAGATTAGCTGGAAGACTTGCTCCTCAGCCTGTGCAAATGACATTGCCTAATAGACAGCTACGAAGTATACGTGTTTGTGTTTTTTTTGTGCGTCTTTCTGCGGACTGCTCTCTGCAATGGTGTGACTTTTTTGTAGTGGTGAAGGTGAGGCGGTGTCAGTGCTGTTAATGGAAGTGATTTCTATTTATTCCATCAGTTTTAGATGAAACATAGGCAGGGTGTAGAGTCAAGTGCTGTATTCCTCTCCACCCCCTCCTGTCCCCCAGTGTGCTTAAACTCAATCTGAGACTGGTGAATGAATGCCCAGTGGGAGCTTTGTACAGATTAACCAAATTCATGATATCAATGCAGGCAGGACTGGATTTAAACCTGGGTCCTTAAACTGAATGGAGAGTATAGTATCTCATTGTGCTGAGGTTTGTGTTGTATAAACTACTTGTTCTCCTGTTCGTCACGATAAATTGGATGAGATGCTGATTTATGAGGACCAGATTGTTGTACTATATAATGTGCAATATATTATTCTACTGGTATAAATTGTGCACGGTGTTCTTGGTGAATGTAAATCGGATACAGTGTACTTAGTGAATGTAGATTGTGTGCAGCATTCTCTGACAGCATAGATTCCAGATCGGGGTGTGGGGGCTGATGTCAGTGGGAAGGGGAATATTGAGAGTGTGAGGATGGGCGAGGGAGCAAGACATGGTAGTAAACAAATTGGAAAGAGACAGGTGAGTTTGAGTTGGGGCATTGAGAACTCTTCCTGCCCGGTGCACTCCCCCTCGGGTTCAGGATATTGGTGACAAGCAGGAGAGGGCTGCGGATGGAGAAAGTCTTGCATTTATATAGTGCCTTTCACGACCTCAGTGCTCAGGTCCCACAAACAGCAATGTGATAATGACCAGATAATCTGTTTTTAGTGATGTTAGTTGAGGGATAAATATTGTCCAGGACACTGGGGAGAACTCCCCTGCTCTTCTCTGAAATAGTGCCATGGGACCTTTTACATTCACCTTAGAGGGCAAACTGGGCCTTGGTTTAATGGCTCATCTGAAAGACTGCACCACCGACAGTGCAGCACTCCCTCAGTAATGCACTGGAGTGTCAGCCCAGATTTTGTGCTCGAGCCTCTGGAGTGGGACTTGAACCCACGACCTTCTGACTCAGAGGTGTGGGTGCTACCCATTGAGCCACGGTTCTAACCACATTTACCCACCCTGTTCCCATATTCCTTCAGCCCCTTTTTCATCCACCTATCCAATCTAATCTTGAAAGTTGACGTAGTTTGTGCTGGGTAGGGAAAGTGGAGTTTAGCTGCATTAGAGACAAATCAGCAATTTTGGCAGCATTAAGGGGCTCCTTTGGTCTTGCATCACTGTCGAGGAGGAACCTGGAATTTGGCAGAACATTCGAGGGGGTTGGTAGAAGGGGGAAGGAATGTGCAGTTTGGCCTGCTAATGGATTGCTGGGGCCAGAATTTTCATGGGGTGGGGGGTGTTCTCCCGATCCCATGCCATAGAGCAAATCGCTCTCTCTCGCTCTCGCTCGCTCTCTAAAAGTGATCATATTCCAAGCCCCGGCTTTTGGGAGAGGCTGAGGCCTTGATAAAAACTTTAAGGAAGGCATTAAAAGACACTTCAGTGGTTAAATTTAGTTGTCATTGTGAAATATGTAACTTGATTGTTGTTTGTAATGTTTACAACCTTATTTTGACATTTAACTTACTGAGGAAAGAAATGCAGATTTTTTTCCCAAAGTACATTTTAAGTGATTTATAGAATAGAATCATAGAACAGTTACAGCACAGAAGGAGGACATTCAGCCCATCATGCCAGTGCCGGCTCTTTGTAAGAGCAATCCAGTTAGTCCCATTCCCCTGCTCTTTCCCTGTAGCTCTGCAAATTTTTTCCTTTTCAGATATTTATCTAATTCTTTTTTGAAACAACAACAGCAACTTGCATTTATATAGCACCTTTAACATAGTAAAACGTCCCGAAGCGCTTCATGGGGGCGTTATCAAACAAAATTTCACACCGAGCCACATAAGGAGGTATTAGGACAGATGACCAAAAGCTTGGTTTTAAGGAGCGTCTTAAAGGAGGTAGGGAGGGAATTCCAGAGATTTGGTTCAACAAATCATGAAAGGTAACCATTTGTATTGGAAATTCCCATTACAAATGTTTACATAGGCAGTTTCAATGTTAAATGTTGAGATAAAAGCATTGCCAAAAATGTGACAACAGGAAGTAAGGTTTGTGGGAAGGAACAGTGTGCATATGCAAAGTTTTTAGTAATATACAGATTCATTTCCAGCCTTCTCCTGTGGGCTTTCCTGTGGTAAGTCGGGTAATTAATGAGAGCCATGTACCATAAATTGCAGTGTGTTATTTTACTGATAAGGTGGAGCCATGTCCCTTTTAAGGTTATAAATATAACCAATCAGTGAACTCTGAGTGAATTTATTCTGAGATTAATGACTATTCAGGCTGAAGAGCAGAGCCCTGGTTTTATTGTGGGAAACTCAATTAAGGGGGAGTGTAGATAATATGGCACTGTTACTTTCTGTTTCTGTAGAATTTTTCTGTACATTCGAAATCACTGTTGAGAGTTGCTTGGAATAAGTTCGGTTGCCTATAATTAACTTATTCCAATTGCAATACAGAAAGTAAATCTTAACTAAAAAGATAAAGAAAGAATTAGGAAAATTGTAATATTACAATTCCTCTGACAGCTCTTATTTCTCATTTTCAGCTATTGTCTGGGAAGTTTAAGGTGACGCACACATCCATAACCAGTAACTCTGCATTGTACAGGGTTAAAAGTGACAAGGTAAGTGCAGTAATGGATCTGTGCTTCTGCATTTATTGAAATAACTGACTCACTGATGCAGTTGGTTCTCTGAGGCAGCGCTTAGTTTCAAAACAGCAGATGGGGAAAGGGAAGAGAATAAAGTAGACTCCCTCCCTGGACTCTCTCCACTGCACATACAGTGTTGAGTAATGGACAGGGAAGAGGGATCATAAAGAATCTTTTCTGAGATTTAAACTGAATGAATTAAGTGCTACCTTTTGAATAAAATAAATGTTGTCATTGAGTCCTCTGCTTGTTGGCATCCATCAGGACATGTGTTTGGCCTAACCACTGTTCCCCACTTTAAACATTATGCAATAATAATCTTAGGGGCAACACCCTCGAAGATTCATTACATTAACTGCCTCCTATGAAATATCAAGCACTTGTCTCTGGTTATTCTAAGGATTGTGTTTTTATTTTTCCCTACATAGTTTTGTTTTATGTGAAAAGGAACAGAGAGATCCGGGGGTATATGTGCACAAATCGTTGAAAGTGGTTTAAAAAAGCATACAAGTCTCTGGGCTTTATAAATAGAGGCATAGAATACAAGAGTATGGAAGTCATGATGAACCTTTGTAAAACACTGATTCGGCCCCAACTGGAGTATTGTGTCCAGTTCTGGGCACTGCACTTTAGGAAAAATGTGAAGGCCTTAGAAAGGGTCCAGAAGATATTTACTAGAATGATTCCAGGGATGAGGGACTTTAGTTACGTGGATAGACTGGAGAAGCTGGGGTTATTCTCCTTGGAACAGAGAAGGTTGAGAGGAGATTTGATAGAGGTATTCAAAATCATGAAGGGTCTAGAAAGAGTAGATAAAGAGAAACTGTTCCCATTGGCGGAAGGGTCAAGGACCAGAGGACATAGATTTAAGGTGATTGGCAAAAGAACCAAAGGTGACACTAGGAAAAACTTTTTTACACAGCGAGTGTTTAGGGTCTGGACTGCAATGCCCGAGGGGGTGGTGGAGGTGGATTCAATCATGGCCTTCAAAAGGGAACTGGATAAGTACTTGAAAGAAAAAAATTTGCAGGGCTACGGGGAAAGGGACGAGCTGGATTGCTCTTGCATAGAGCCAGCGCGGACTCGATGGGCCAAATGGCCTCCTTCCGTGCTGTAACCTTTCTATGCTTCTATAATTCTATGATTCTAAAGGGAGAGAATTTTTTTCCTCAATTTTATTTCTATTTCTTTTGAAGGTGTTGTCAAAGAAAGAAAGATTTGCATTTATATGGCACCTTATCATGTCTCTCAGATGCACCTAAAGCGCTTTGCAGGCAATGAATTACTTAGAAGTGCAGCCACTGTTCTTATGTAGGCAAAAACGGCAGTCATTTTACACACCACTAGGTCCCACAAATAGCAAATGAGGTAAATGACCAGTTAATCTGTTTTGGCATTATTGGCTGAGGGAGGGATTTGAACACTGGAGGAACTTCCTGCTCTTGTTAAAGCAGTACCATGGGGTCTTTAACGTCTACCTGGACCAGAGGAGCAGTCACAAGGGGCCTCAGTTTAACATCTCAAGGGCTGTATACTCTCAGTTCTTGCTGAATGTGGCAAATGTCAGCTTGGCTCAGTTGGTAGTGCGTTCTGAGTCAAAAAGTTGTAGGTTCAAGCCTCACACCAGGGCATGAGCATATAATAGGCTGACAGTTGCATACAATGTTGAAGGAGCAATCTCATAAATGCACTGTATGACGGCTAAAGTGTTCCTGTTGAATATGTAGCTGAATGAACAATGGGCTTAAAATGATGGGATATAATCATTATCCAATGGATTATGTGGCTGATGTTTATATGTAAGCCTTTAGTACACACGTTCAAGCCTTTATGGGTTGCAAAGGCATTGTAGAAGACTTTCTCAAAGTAATATTTTTCTGAAGAATTGTTATTCCTTTCCCAGTGCAAATACTTAGAATGGTACAAGACAACCATTAAAAATGGAAACAGTTCCAGCTGCTTCTGACGCGTTACGAACCTTGTTGCGAGGTTAGGCAGCCAGCGCAAAAGAACTAATCGCTCTCAAAACAAAATACGCGCTAAGGAAACCGCTGACCTTGTGTCTCTTCTCACAGGGCCCTGCCGTTGCTTTATACGACCTCCCTGGTCACGAGAGTCTGCGCTATCGGTATTTGGAGAAACACAAGAGCGATGCCAGGTGACATACAGTGCAATACCGTTGCTTTATATTATCTTACGACTGGATTTGGATGCAAACTTTGAGAACTCTGAACGTTGTTTATGATTTATGACAAAAATGGTAACCAAGACAAGGAAGGAGATATTGGGTGGCCAACTGTTGATTAAAGAGGTAGGCTTTAAGGAGGAGAGGGAGGTGGAGATGTAGAGGTACTTAGGGAGGGAATTCTAGAGCTTAGTGCCTAGATAGCTGAAGGTACATCTTTCGATAGTGGGATGAAGGGAGGGGGAATGGATATAAATTAGAGATAAAGAGGGGCAAGACCATGAAGGGATATAAACACAGGGTGAGAATGTAGATCAGCAGCGATTGGTGAGCAGGACTCGGTGCAGGATAGGATAAGGGCAGCAAAGTTATGGCTGAGCTGAAGTTTACGGAGGGAAGAGGATGAGAGGCCAGCCAGGAGAGCATTGGAATTGTTGAACATGGAGGTGACAACTACATGGATGAGGGTTCGGCAGCAGATGGGCTAAAGCAGACGATAAGAGGTGGAAGCAAGTGGTCTGTGATGTAGAGTATAAGGGGTTGGAAGCTGAGCTCGGGATCTAATAGCACACCGAGATTGCAAAAGTTCAGGTTCAGCCTGAGATAATGGCAAGGGAGGAGATTGGAATCAGTGGTGAGGGAAAGGAGTTTGTGGCTGAGGCGAGGACGATGGCTTCAGTCTTCCCAGTGTTTAATTGGAGGAAATTATGCCCCTCCAATACTGGATATCTGACAAGCAGCCTGACAAAACCAGCAGTGGAGAGGTTGAAAGAAGTGGTGGAGAGTTAGATCCATGTATTGTCACCATACACAGTGTTTATTCAGATCCAGCTTCCTGTGACATTCAAATCATAATTGTTTTTTGTGCTCTCTGTATGGTTAGAAAATGAGGCAGTGCCCTAAATAGTGTCACTTTTATCATTCATAATGTGGAATATTTGTAACCTGAGGTTGTCAAAAAGCTTGACGCTTTTCTTAATGTACATGAGATGGAAGAAGATCAAGCAGAAAGATTTGGGCCTTGTATTTCAATGTTCTGAGTTGCATCCTTGTGCATATTGTTTGTCGGAGTCCTGGTCATTGAGATAAATAGCATATTCAGAATTTTGTAGCCACTTGTGATTCTACAGGTACCGTTACATTCCTTACCTTTGATAGCGACAAACCACATCTACAATTCTGCCACAGGATAAGGAAGCTAGATTTACTAGTGCAAATGCTGAGAGCTGCTTCACAGATACCAGCCTCCCAAAATCCAATTTAAGTAAGCACCAGTATAAAAGTAACTGTTCTTTCCCAGAAGCTTAACCAGGTTTAGCTGAACCCACGCCAGCTTCCACTGAAAGTCCAAGTCACTAATCATAGCCACGCCCAGCCCCTTTTATAACTGGGTCCATAAGCTCCTTAACCTCTTGGTACCTGTGGAACCTTAAATGATGGACATTGGCCAGTCCACACATTTCCGATATGACAAGGACACAAATCCAAACCTGGGGAAAGGAAAAGTCCTATCTAGTGCTTCTTGCCACCAAAGGATTGTTATTTCAAGAGGCAAAAGAGGCTTACCTTTCAGAGGAATCCATGATGGAGGGATCTCTGAGGTAGGTAGAGGATGTCGGGCAATACAATACCCAGATGTATGTGCTTACTCCCCCATGTTTGACCAACCACCTTAATCGGGTTGAGCACAAGTGTTTCCATCCCCTCTTCAACTCACATCTCAAAAGGAACCTTTCAAGATGCTTTGCTACACCGCAGCATCGAAGGATGGAGTTTGTGCCATAGTCCTCATCAGAGCGCTAACCAAGGTCATCAATAGTCAAATCTATTTCCTTTGACCAAGCCATCCACCGGCAACTTGCCTTATCTTGTGGTGGGGGGGGGGGGGGGGGGGAAGAAGTGTAGTCTGTCTGTTTTGTGCAAGCAGAAGTTTCAGGTCCTCACTTAACAACAGAAAACATTGTTGCTTGTGAGCTGGTGGATTCATGGACGGGCTGACCAAACCTTGACCCTAGCCTATTTTCCCCAAGGTTGGGTAGTACCATTGTTAGGAGGAGTTGCCTCCGATCAGTGAACTACCAGAGTAGGGTTGGCCATTCGGCACCAGGCCACTGGCTTTACCTGCCTCACTGTGACTTGATTCGTGGGGATGAAAGCATAGTTTTTGTTTGGAGTCCTACCATATATTTGTTCCAAGTGTATCATCTACTACGTGCCAATAACAAGAAATTATATCCTAAACTTTGGAGGTAACTTTAGGATAAGAAAAGAGAACTATAAAATTGAAGATTTATTGAGTGTGTGTGGACATAATTCAGTATTCTTTTCACACAGAGCCATTGTCTTTGTAGTGGACAGTGTGTCATTCCAAAAAGAAGTGAAGGATGTGGCTGAGTTCCTGTACACGTTGCTAACTGATGCCGTGATCGCGAAGAACGCACCTCCTCTCCTAATAGCTTGTAACAAGCAAGGTATGGTGAAGCTTGTCCTATTAGAATCCTGCCATGCTGGTTAAGTGCATCCTAGATGGTATGTTCTTCTGCTCCAAGTTGTCAGTGTAGTGTCCAGATCTGAGAGTCTCTTTGCTGGTTCCTGTTTTGTGGTGGGGAGAGTCTTGGTTCTGCATTTTGCTGTGTGTATGGGTGTGGGGGGGGGGGAGAGGGGGTAATTCATCTCTCTATTTTGATCATGCTCAGTCTCTGCTGTGTATCTGGGTAAAGCAGAAATGTATTTGATAATTGTCATTCAAGAACATGGTCCTCACAATTTAACGGTCTGTATACGTCCGTGTTGTAAACATAGAATCAAAGTAATATGTCTAAGTTTAGGGTCCTTAATGCTATTTGATCTTAGGGCCGTTTGCTTAAGACCTATGTGAGTACCTTTTCAATAGTTTAAAGAATACTCTCTTTAAAATCCCAAAACAGCAAGTGACATGAAGTTAGAACTCTTACCTGATTGTTATAAATGTCAACACATGTTCCATTAACATTTGTCAAAGTGTGGTCTATCTGTAGAAATTTCTGAGGTAATATTGGTTTCTGGCACATGCACTAATGAAGTTGTTTGTATGCTCAGTAGTTGGGTGAAATTGTTAATTTTGTTTTCTGTTGAATTTCAGATGTGACTATGGCCAAATCTGCAAAATTAATTCAGCAACAATTGGAAAAGGAACTGTAAGTATCAGATTCTTGCAAGGTGTAACTGTTTCAATGCAAATAACTGAGGAAGGCCTCGGAGGTTAAGAGATTTATCTTTACAAAAATTGGTGTTAATTGTTTCTTTTGCTCAATTTGGGAGAGTGACGCTGCAGACTGTGGACTGCTTTCTGTGAGCACCAGACTTGGGGTTCTGTCTACAGATCAGTGGTTAGAATGGATGAGAAAATCCACAGAAGAGGCATGATATTTATGGGAGATGCAACTTTTTAAAATTGTGTATTTTTAACTGGAAAGAAAAAAGTGACTCAACTGTTGGAAGAGTACTTGCTGTGTTCTTGTAGAGCCACAGGTTTACCCCGGTTGGCTGCTTTTCAATTGATAAATCCTCTGGTTGATATGTGGATAGTTCTTTGTTGAATAAACTTGAACCCTGAGCTGCTGTAAGTTGCTTTATGCAACTTTCTAGAAGTTCTATATTACAAACATGTGACTTTTTGCTAGAGCAGCACTTCCTTCCATTTGAAAATGTGCTATGATGTGAGCTTTACCCAAATGGGCTTTTTAGACAACTTGATATTAGTAGGAATGGAGAATCTGGGCTCGCTGCATGTTAATGTGGTCCCTATGATCTGAATATTCTATTGGATCCTTTGCCGCTCTGTAGAGAGTAAGCTGACGGTCATCTGGCCTCTGAAGTGGTTGTATACCTATAGTGTTGGTCTCAAAGCAGCTCCATAAATCTGACACTTTGGGGGTAATAACCTAAACCACCCGGCAGGAAACCGACAGGATCTGATCGAGTGCCCATCGGGCGGAATGTACAAGGGGCATCCAATCTGAGGACCCCCTTTGTTTTTATAGCAGGGCAATAAATCTCTTAAACATAGTCAGCCTGCATTGTTCAAAGCAGGTGTATTGTAGAACTGTAGTTAAGGTGCAAAGTAAAACCACTTTGCACCGATTCTATAATTGTACTGTCAGTACAATCTGACACATGCTAAGAAATGGTCAATGGTAATACAAAGAAGAATTTTTCTTTCCAAAGTCAAATCTCCTTCCACTGTCGTTCTACCCCGTTCATTTTTAACTGAGGAAATTTCATAAAATTGGATTAATCTACAGAGAGAACAGCCATATATCATTTGGTAAATAGTGTTGTGATCATTTACTCATCTCAAATGCTAATTTTCTTTGTATCCTTGTAAGTGTTTCTTGAGTCTTTGATATAAATGAGTTTTCATGATTTAAACCCCGTGCTTGAACACAAGTGTACCTCCAGCTTCCATACTTTTCATGTGTTGGGCAAGTAAGGGTTGAAATGCACTATTTTTTCAACAAATCTCATAGTTTAATGGGAAGGTAGGATTCTAGGAGCTTTGTTTTTCCCCGTAGAAACCTCCACAGAAGTTTTCGCAGTTTTTGGAGAAGTGAAATCACATTGAAACATGTGCTGGTGGTTTTTGAATGAATCCTAGCTTTCTGCAATTTTTGATAAGTGCTTGAGAGTTTTGAGATTAATGTGTGCCTGTATTAATATCTTGTTTGAACTTCAATGCTTCTCTGTGACAACACAGAGATAGACCCTGAACTGAAATATTAATTTGTCTGTGTTCTTCCCTCAATCTCTGTGCTTTCTCCTTTTGATTTATTACGTTATTTCAAATTATGTCTCTAGTTAAAATCACAGCTGTTAGGGCCAAGATAGTTGGAGAATCACAGCATTGTAAATATCAATGGCGGTTACATTTTCAGGCAGAATTACCAAGGTAATTTGTAATATATTCTGTTTTTAAGTGTTTGCCAGCTCAAAGTGAATTAATTTATTGATCTTAGCTGTATACATTATTTACGGTGGAGAGGGAACATGGACTGAAGCAATAGATTTCCCACAAAATTGATTTTATACGTGACACGAGATACAATTGGTACGAATGGCAAATGTCAACAAAGGTTATCTTCATCCACAACTTTAAAGCCTTACTGGCTTGTAATAAACAAGCCATTAAAGCTCATTACTTTTAAAAACCAGATGCAAATAGTGTGTCTGAAGGAGTTAAATAAGAACCATTCTGTGATTGTAAAATGTTTGACCTGACTACATTTGAGGGGGCAACTTTGGAAATCTCTGCTGTCCTATGAGGATAAATAAATGAACTGCAGTGTTTGTTTTGCTTTTTTTTTGGCCTCCACTTAACACTCAGTGCCACATTTAAACCATGCTTTTTCTTTTCATCCACAGCAACACTCTGAGGATGATTCGCTCTGGTGCACCAAAGTCTCTGGATGGACCTGGCACTGTGGGGGCAGTGCCCTTAGGAAAGAAGGGAAAGGAGTTTGATTTCTCTCAGGGGCCTATGAAGATTGAGTTTGTAGAGTGCAGTGCAAGGGGGAGCAAAGGAGACGAAGGAGAGGCAAACATTGGAATTGTGGAAGCGTGGCTTGTTAAAGTAGCGTGAGCAGTGAGATGGTGTTTAAAATGGAGGTCATGTCCAGCTGTCTCTGCTGCCAACATGGGGAGAATGGACTCTCAAATGTACACTTGCAACAGAAGTGAGACTGATCAAGGATCCAAAAATTGTGTTTTTGATGCTGACTGCTCAAAGAAATTCAGAACTGCAAATGCACAGTGCTTGCCATGGCTGCGTTCTTGAGCTGCGCTAGCTGGATACGTCCTACATTTAGATGTTCAGGTTCCACAGCTGGAATATTTATGTGAGCAGTGTTTTTATGTTGCATGTGTTATTGAATTGCGGCACATCATCTTGTCCGTTCGTAAGCAAATTAAGTAATGGATATAAATCAACCTTTACAGCAGTGCAGTCTTTGAGAAGGTGATGTTACCTTGTTGAAATCTACTGTACCACATTTGTATTTATTTTCTCTCTACAACGAGAAAAAACGCAGTGATAAAACATACATTTAATGAAAATCGATTTGTAAAATTTTCTATTCGCTTGTTAATTCAGATGAGCATTCACCCCTGCTTACTGCATTACCTGTTAATGGAGTGCTGGCCGATCCTTTTGTCCTGTGTACTGCTGCATTAGATATAAAACTCGTTCTTGGAGTGGGGTTTTGGGGGGATATTTGTTTAATTTAAAAGCAAAGTAAATTAACCATTGCCTGGATGGATGTAGCCGCAGCAACACTCAAGAAGCTTCATGTAATCCAGGACAAAGTAGTTCGCTTCGTCAACCCCTGCCACTGGACTCTGTATCTAACCTATCCATCACTGTTACAGAATGCACTGCAGCAACTCACCGAACTTGCTTCAACAGTACTCCCCAACCCTGCGACCTCAAAGGACATCAATATCATGGGAACACCATCACCTCCAAGTCACACACCAACCTGACTAGGACGTGCATCACCATTGCTTCATCACAAGGTTCAAATCCTGAAATTCCCTACCTAATGCCATATGGGAGTACCATCACCACAGGGACGGTGGTAGTAAAATGGCAGCAGATGACCATCACCTCGGTGCAGCTAATGATGGGCACAGCGTTGCCAGCGTCATTGACGTCCCGAGAATTTTTTAAAGACAGGTTGAGTATTTCCTGCATGTCACTAACACATCTACATGGTTTTAGTTGTGAAATCTATCAATCAGCTTGAAGTATCAATGCACTGCTTGGTGTATAGAACATTACATGAATTTCCTTCCTTCTGCTCAGGGGTGCTAATGTTGTTCTGAAAAGATTACTTATTTAGACTAAATCTTTGTTATGACAGTGACACTGATTTGTTAGCAGCACAAATACCCCATTGTATTTAACTTGTGATTCTGTTTTGCAATTACATCTCGAGAGGTGACATTCATGTTAAAAACACATTTTCTTAGTAAATAGATGTGTGTGAGCATTTTGGCATCTGTGTCCTGTTGCAAAACTTACTTGGTGGAAAATAGCAAAAGAATGGCTTTATAAATAAAGGCATAGAGTACAAAAGCAAGGAAGTTATGCTAAACCTTTATAAATCACTGGTTAGGCCTCAGCTGGAGTATTGTGTCCAATTCTGGGCACCACACTTTAGGAAGGATGTCAAGGCCTTAGAGAGAGTGCAGTGGAGATTTACCACAATGGTACCAGGGATGCAGAACTTCAGTTATGTGGAGAGACTGGAGAATCTGGGGTTGTTCTTAGAGCAGAGAAGGTTACGGGGAGATTTGACAGAGGTGTTCAAAATCATGAAGAGTTTTGATAGAGTAAATAAGGAGAAACTTTCCACTGGCAGACGGGTCGGTAACCAGAGAACACATCTACATGATTGTGTTACCAATTATGGTAATTGGCTAAAAAACCAGAGAGGAGATGAAGAGAATTTTTTTTACGCAGCAAATTATGATGATCTGGAATGCGCTGCCTGAACAGGTGGTGGAAGCTGATTTCAATAGTCCCTTTCAAAAGGGAATTGGATAAATACTTGAAGGGGAGAAAATTGCAGAGCTATGGGGAAAGGGCAGAGGAGTGGGAATAATTGGCTAGCTCTTTCAAAGAGCTGGCACAGGCACTATGGACCAAATGGCCTCCTACTGTGCTATAAGATTCTATGATATCACTAACACAAACCTACATAGTTTTAGTTGTGAAATCCATCAGTACAGCTTGAAGTATCAAAGCACTGCTTGATGCATAAAACATGACGTGAATTTCCTTCCTTCCACTCGGGTGCTAATGTTCTGAAAAGATTACTTATTTAGACTAAATCTTTACGTTATGACGGTGACACTGATTTGTTAGCAGCATAAATACCCCATTGTACTTGACTTGTGATTCTGTTCTGCAGTTACATGACATACATGTTAAAAACACATTCTCTTGGTAAATAAGATGTTTTCGAACATCTTGGCACTGTGTCCTGTTGCAAAACTTACTTGGTGGAAAATAGTAAAAGAATGGGCCATAGTCATTTATTTGGGAGATGATGCCTGCATCAAAGAGCCCAGGAACTGGATGTTGAACAATGCAGTTTGGCTTGCCTATCTCCTGCAGGAGCGAAAATCGCAGGACATAATGCACAATTTTTGTGGATGCCCTGAGTGCAAAATTTGTTTTGACATAATTACAGTAATTAGAGTTGCAACTCAGTGTATGCTTACAGGTTGCGTAGGAGGTTTACGTTATGGGATTTTACAGTGAAGTACATTCTACATGCAGACTATTGTGTTGACTCTATGCGAGTTAAGCTCATTGGGTCATCCCCCTGCCCCACTGTAATTTTTGGGATTCCCCATAGTAATCCACTCTGGATTGAGGACACGAGTTTAATTTGTGACAACTTTAAGAAAGAAAAAGACACCAGATTTTTAGGGAATCTGTTATATCAAGTCCCTCATAAGAGACTGTTAGCTAAAATTGAAGCTCATGGAATTGAGGGAAAATTATTAACCTGGTTAGGAAATTGGTTGAGCAGCAGGAGACAGAGTAGGGATAATGGGCAGAATGTGACTAGTGGTGTCCCATTGGGATCTGTGTTGCGGCCTCAACTATTCACTATGTATTATCGACTTAGATGACTGGATAGAGAGCCACATATCCAAGTTTGCCAATGACACAAAGGTAGGCAATATTGTAAGCTGTGAAGATGGAAGCATAAAATTACAGGGAGATATTAATAGATTAAGTGAATGGGCAAAACTTTATCAAATGGATTTCAATGTAGGCAAGTGTCAGGTCATCCACTTTGGACCTAAAAAGGATAGATCAGAGTACTTTCTAAATGGTGAAAAGCTCAAAACAGTGGCGGCCCAAAGGGACCTAGGGGTCCATGTACATAGATCATTAAAATGTCATGGACAGGTACAGAAAATAATCTAAAAGGCTAATAGAATGCTGGCCTTTATATCTAGAAGAGTAGAATACAAGGGGTAGAAGTTATGATACAGCTATACAAAAACCTGGTTAGACCACACCTGGAGTACTGTGTTCAGTTCTGGGCACCATACCTTAGGAAGGATATATTGGTCTTGGAGGGAGTGCAGTGTAGATTTACTAGAATGATACCTGAACTCCAAGGGTTAAATTATGAGGAGAGATTACACAAATTAGGGTGGTATTCCCACGAATTTAGAAGATTAAGGGTTGACTTGATTGAAGTTTTCAAGATATTAAGGGGAACTGATAGGATAGATAGAGAGAAATTATTTCTGCTAGTTGGGGAGTCTAGGACTAGGGGACATAGCCTAAAAATTAGAGCCAGGAGTGAAGTTAGGAAACACTTCTACACGCAAAGGGTGGTAGAAGTTTGGAACTCTCTTCCGCAAACAGCAGTTGATGCTAACTCAAATGTTAATTTTAAATCTGAGATTGATAGATTTTTGTTAGCCCCATATCCCTTAATACCTTTGGCTAAGGCGGGTATATGGAGTTAGGTCACAGATCAGCCATGATCCCATTAAATGATGTGGAGATGCCGGTGATGGACTGGGGTTGACAATTGTAAACAATTTTACAACACCAAGTTATAGTCCAACAAATTTATTTTAAATTCCACAAGCTTTCGGAGGCTTCCTCCTTCCTCAGGTGAATAGTGTGGAAATCCATTTCCACACTATTCACCTGAGGAAGGAGGAAGCCTCCGAAAGCTTGTGGAATTTAAAATAAATTTGTTGGACTATAACCCATTAAATGACAACAGGCTTGAGGGACTAAATGGCCTACTCCTGTTCCTATGTAAGTGCGCAGAATCTTGAGCCAGTTGCTTAGTTTTGTGTGACCAGGGACCCTCTGAGCATTTGAGCTTATAGGTCCAATTAGACCAATTTCTATCCATTTGACTGGACAAGAGGCATTTTGGATGGGAAACATAATTATCTACAAAGCCTGTGGGTATATGTCCCTGGCTCTGAGCTAGTATAGTAACTGCTCCCTCGGGAAGGGATGAACCTTTTTTGCCCTATCTAGTTGGTAATAAGGCTCCTCCCTCTCTATAAAAGTGATGCTTGGAACATCAATGCAATCTGCAGACGTGGCTGAGCATTCCCTTAGTACTGCATTGAGGTATCTTAGATTATGTACTCATCAAGTGAGTGGGTGCTTCAGTTCCTGGTTTGATCTCCAAGCAACTCGCGTAGCTCCACCCCATTTTACAGACGGGCTGTAAATTCATACCGCTGGCACCCCTTTGAAAACAGCTCAGTCCAGCAGCTGTGCACAGAGGCTCGTGATCAACTGTGTGGACTGCCCCTTTAAATTTACTTGTGAAAAGCCAGCGCTGCAACGTTTCTTACTCTTTTGTAGTTCTGCCTCTTTTCACAGGCAGTTTGCAAAAAAAGTTCAAAACAGTTTGCTCAGTTGGATGGTAAACGTCGCCAGGAACTGGTTGGGTCAGTAATAGCTCAAGAGTCTGGGGGCGACCGCAACCCATTGCAGTATCACTTTCCACCACTCCATTAGGCGCTTGCTCTGGTACTGCAGTGTTTGAGGCTCCCTCTGGCGGCGGGCCCCGGTACCGCAGTGTCTCGGGCTCCCTCTGGCGGCGGGCCCCGGTACCGCAGTGTCTCGGGCTCCCTCTGGCGGCGGGCCCCGGTACCGCAGTGTTTGAGGCTCCCTCTGGCGGCGGGCCCCGGTACCGCAGTGTCTCGGGCTCCCTCTGGCGGCGGGCCCCGGTACCGCAGTGTTTGAGGCTCCCTCTGGCGGCGGGCCCCGGTACCGCAGTGTTTGAGGCTCCCTCTGGCGGCGGGCCCCGGTACCGCAGTGTCGCGGGGTCCCTCTGGCGGGGGGCCCCGGTACCGCAGTGTTTGAGGCTCCCTCTGGCGGCGGGCCCCGGTAGCGCAGTGTCTCGTGGCTCCCTCTGGCGGCGGGCCCCGGTACCGCAGTGTTTGAGGCTCCCTCTGGCGGCGGGCCCCGGTACCGCAGTGTCTCGGGCTCCCTCTGGCGGCGGGCCCCGGTACCGCAGTGTCTCGGGCTCCCTCTGGCGGCGGGCCCCGGTATCGCAGTGTCGCGGGGTCCCTCTGGCGGCGGGCCCCGGTACCGCAGTGTCGCGGGGTCCCTCTGGCGGCGGGCCCCGGTACCGCAGTGTCTCGGGGTCCCTCTGGCGGCGGGCCCCGGTACCGCAGTGTTTGAGGCTCCCTCTGGCGGCGGGCCCCGGTACCGCAGTGTTTGAGGCTCCCTCTGGCGGCGGGCCCCGGTACCGCAGTGTCGCGGGCTCCCTCTGGCGGCGGGCCCCGGTACCGCAGTGTCTCGGGGTCCCTCTGGCGGCGGGCCCCGGTACCGCCGTGTCTCGGGGTCCCTCTGGCGGCGGGCCCCGGTACCGCAGTGTCTCGGGCTCCCTCTGGCGGCGGGCCCCGGTACCGCAGTGTCGCGGGCTCCCTCTGGCGGCGGGCCCCGGTACCGCAGTGTCTCGCGCTCCCTCTGGCGGCGGGCCCCGGTACCGCAGTGTCGCGGGGTCCCTCTGGCGGCGGGCCCCGGTACCGCAGTGTCTCGGGCTCCCTCTGGCGGCGGGCCCCGGTACCGCAGTGTCGCGGGGTCCCTCTGGCGGCGGGCCCCGGTACCGCAGTGTTTCGGGCTCCCTCTGGCGGCGGGCCCCGGTACCGCAGTGTCGCGGGGTCCCTCTGGCGGCGGGCCCCGGTACCGCCGTGTCGCGGGGTCCCTCTGGCGGCGGGCCCCGGTACCGCAGTGTCGCGGGGTCCCTCTGGCGGCGGGCCCCGGTACCGCAGTGTCGCGGGGTCCCTCTGGCGGCGGGCCCCGGTACCGCCGTGTCTCGGGGTCCCCCTGGCGGTTGAGCTGAGGCCCGGTTGCTGCGGTGATGATGGCGGCTCGGGAAGCGCAGGCTGCCGGGTCTGTGTGTGAGTTGGGGGCCCGGGAGCGGCTGGCCAGCGGGAGTACGGTGGGAGACGAGTCATCGGACAGCGAGGCCGAGCATGAATCCGTGCAGAAACTGATCCGTAAGGTGTCCACCTCCGGCCAGATCCGCAGCAAGGTGAGGGCCGGGGCAGCGGGCAGGCGCGGCCGGGACCCCTGCAGCACTCGGCCGTCACCACTGCGGCTACAGGTGGTGCCCGGCAGGCCGCAGGGTGAGCCTCAGGCTCGAGTGAGGCGCAGCAGGGAGTGGAGGTGGAGTCTGTAACCGGGGGAAGTGCAGAGACCCCGGGAACAGGGGGAGAAACAATCCGAAAAACACCCGCCCGGGTCCAATCCCCGGGTGTAATCTGTCCCAGGGTCCAATCTCTGGGTGTAATCTGTCCCAGGGTCCAGTCTCTGGGTGTAATCTGTCCCAGGGTCCAATCCCCGGGTGTAATCTGTCCCAGGGTCCAATCTCTGGGTGTAATCTGTCCCAGGGTCCAGTCTCTGGGTGTAATCTGTCCCAGGGTCCAATCCCCGGGTGTAATCTGTCCCAGGGTCCAATCTCTGGGTGTAATCTGTCCCAGGGTCCAGTCTCTGGGTGTAATCTGTCCCAGGGTCCAATCTCTGGGTGTAATCTGTCCCAGGGTCCAATCTCTGGGTGTAATCTGTCCCAGGGTCCAATCCCCGGGTGTAATCTGTCCCAGTGTCCAGTCTCTGGGTGTAATCTGTCCCAGTGTCCAGTCTCTGGGTGTAATCTGTCCCAGGGTCCAATCTCTGGGTGTAATCTGTCCCAGGGTCCAATCTCTGGGTGTAATCTGTCCCAGGGTCCAATCTCTGGGTGTAATCTGTCCCAGGGTCCAGTCTCTGGGTGTAATCTGTCCCAGGGTCCAGTCTCTGGGTGTAATCTGTCCCAGGGTCCAATCCCCGGGTGTAATCTGTCCCAGGGTCCAGTCTCTGGGTGTAATCTGTCCCAGGGTCCAGTCTCTGGGTGTAATCTGTCCCAGGGTCCAGTCTCTGGGTGTAATCTGTCCCAGGGTCCAGTCTCTGGGTGTAATCTGTCCCAGGGTCCAATCTCTGGGTGTAATCTGTCCCAGGGTCCAATCCCCGGGTGTAATCTGTCCCAGGGTCCAATCTCTGGGTGTAATCTGTCCCAGGGTCCAGTCTCTGGGTGTAATCTGTCCCAGGGTCCAATCTCTGGGTGTAATCTGTCCCAGGGTCCAATCTCTGGGTGTAATCTGTCCCAGGGTCCAATCTCTGGGTGTAATCTGTCCCAGGGTCCAGTCTCTGGGTGTAATCTGTCCCAGGGTCCAATCTCTGGGTGTAATCTGTCCCAGGGTCCAATCTCTGGGTGTAATCTGTCCCAGGGTCCAATCTCTGGGTGTAATCTGTCCCAGGGTCCAATCCCCGGGTGTAATCTGTCCCAGGGTCCAATCCCCGGGTGTAATCTGTCCCAGGGTCCAATCTCTGGGTGTAATCTGTCCCAGGGTCCAATCCCCGGGTGTAATCTGTCCCAGGGTCCAATCTCTGGGTGTAATCTGTCCCAGTGTCCAGTCTCTGGGTGTAATCTGTCCCAGTGTCCAGTCTCTGGGTGTAATCTGTCCCAGGGTCCAGTCTCTGGGTGTAATCTGTCCCAGGGTCCAGTCTCTGGGTGTAATCTGTCCCAGGGTCCAATCTCTGGGTGTAATCTGTCCCAGGGTCCAGTCTCTGGGTGTAATCTGTCCCAGGGTCCAATCTCTGGGTGTAATCTGTCCCAGGGTCCAATCTCTGGGTGTAATCTGTCCCAGGGTCCAGTCTCTGGGTGTAATCTGTCCCAGGGTCCAATCTCTGGGTGTAATCTGTCCCAGGGTCCAATCTCTGGGTGTAATCTGTCCCAGGGTCCAATCCCCGGGTGTAATCTGTCCCAGGGTCCAATCCCCGGGTGTAATCTGTCCCAGGGTCCAATCTCTGGGTGTAATCTGTCCCAGGGTCCAATCCCCGGGTGTAATCTGTCCCAGGGTCCAATCTCTGGGTGTAATCTGTCCCAGTGTCCAGTCTCTGGGTGTAATCTGTCCCAGTGTCCAGTCTCTGGGTGTAATCTGTCCCAGGGTCCAGTCTCTGGGTGTAATCTGTCCCAGGGTCCAATCTCTGGGTGTAATCTGTCCCAGGGTCCAATCTCTTGGTGTAATCTGTCCCAGGGTCCAATCCCCGGGTGTAATCTGTCCCAGGGTCCAATCCCCGGGTGTAATCTGTCCCAGGGTCCAATCTCTGGGTGTAATCTGTCCCAGGGTCCAATCCCCGGGTGTAATCTGTCCCAGGGTCCAATCCCCGGGTGTAATCTGTCCCAGGGTCCAATCCCCGGGTGTAATCTGTCCCAGGGTCCAATCTCTGGGTGTAATCTGTCCCAGGGTCCAATCTCTGGGTGTAATCTGTCCCAGGGTCCAGTCTCTGGGTGTAATCTGTCCCAGGGTCCAATCTCTGGGTGTAATCTGTCCCAGTGTCCAATCTCTGGGTGTAATCTGTCCCAGGGTCCAATCTCTGGGTGTAATCTGTCCCAGGGTCCAGTCTCTGGGTGTAATCTGTCCCAGGGTCCAATCTCTGGGTGTAATCTGTCCCAGTGTCCAGTCTCTGGGTGTAATCTGTCCCAGGGTCCAGTCTCTGGGTGTAATCTGTCCCAGGGTCCAGTCTCTGGGTGTAATCTGTCCCAGGGTCCAGTCTCTGGGTGTAATCTGTCCCAGGGTCCAATCTCTGGGTGTAATCTGTCCCAGGGTCCAATCTCTGGGTGTAATCTGTCCCAGGGTCCAATCCCCGGGTGTAATCTGTCCCAGGGTCCAATCTCTGGGTGTAATCTGTCCCAGGGTCCAATCTCTGGGTGTAATCTGTCCCAGTGTCCAGTCTCTGGGTGTAATCTGTCCCAGGGTCCAATCTCTGGGTGTAATCTGTCCCAGGGTCCAATCTCTGGGTGTAATCTGTCCCTCGGTCCAATCCCCGGGTGTAATCTGTCCCTCGGTCCAATCCCCGGGTGTAATCTGTTCCTCGGTCCAATCCCCGAGTGTAATCTGTCCCAGTGTCCAATCCCCGGGTGTAATCTGTCCCAGTGTCCAATCCCCGGGTGTAATCTGTCCCAGTGTCCAATCCCCGGGTGTAATCTGTCCCAGGGTCCAATCTCTGGGTGTAATCTGTCCCAGGTCCAATCTCTGGGTGTAATCTGTCCCAGGGTCCAATCTCTGGGTGTAATCTGTCCCAGGGTCCAATCTCTGGGTGTAATATGTCCCAGGGTCCAATCCCTGGGTGTAACCTGTCCCAGGGTCCAATCTCTGGGTGTAATCTGTCCCTCTGTCCAATCGCTGGGTGTAATCTGTCCAGGGTCCAATCCCCGGGTGTAATCTGTCCCAGGGTCCCATCCCCTGGATAATCTTATCACTAAATTTAATCCACTAAATAATCTATCTGTGTCCCATACCAGAGTCCAGACAGGCTTTCCCCTACTTGCAGAGCTTCACAAGGTGCAAAATCTTAGGGGAAAGTACACGAGGGAGTTCACGGTGTTAACTTTTTTTGGCTGGTTCCATTGCATTCATTCACATAGTTCTATGCTATTGTCAAAGATTGGCTATCCATTCAATATTGATTGGTGCTTGTTGATGTATTGTAATTATGAGAAATGGAGTCGGCCATTAGCTTTTTGTTGGACAAGTTCCTAACTGGAGCTGACATCGCAGCATATAAAAAGTAGTTGGGCTGTTGGGGGGATGTGTCTCCCAGTCACTAGTCTCTTGGATTGCTTGCTTGGATTGGAGAGCCATTTCCCAGATTTTTTTCCCCAAAATTAGCTTATGGTTTCTTCCTTTTTTTTTGCCTCTTCGAGATTGTGTGGCCGGAGGGTGGATAGGGAGCACGGTGTGTATAAGTTGCTCCATGACAATAGACAATAGGCTTTTTTTCCTGTCTGTCATTTTCGTATGTTTCATTGTAACGTCAAGAAGGTTTAGATCACGTTCTGTGGGTAAGCTTGCCTGAGAAAGGCAGTCGACATCAGTGTCAGCTTCGTAGCAGGGAACTTTTTGTTTCAAATTTTGTGCCAGTCAGCGGACGAGCTGAGCTGGTTTTCTAATGGCACCATATTCCATAGCACAAGAAGTAGGTGTTAAAGTCGATGTTTGGGGAGGAAGTGAATAGCATCTTTATTATTTTATTTATCAAGGAGGGTAGTGGAGTGTATGATTCACTTCTGTACCATATATTGTTCATTAACCTGTTTTATTTAAGTGAAACCATCTGTTGGTTGAGAGCCTGTGTCTCAGTCTGGTTAGAGTGTGTACACACACACACCACTTTTCGAAGGGAAGCATACAAGTGGGGACAATATTAATTTGCCGTTGATGGTAGCACTCTTTTCTTAGGCGTCACAATTCGGTCATACCTCTAGGAGAGATGGGGTAAGTGGCAGTGGGGAGGAATGCTGTCCAGAATAAGGCTTCTCTATTATCATCCCTGGAACTCACTTATTTATTAGTTATTGGATAGGAAAAGGGAGTGGACAATGTTGCTAAACCTGAGAAGGTATCTTGTATAAAAACCTAAAAGTGTGATAAAGTATAATCTTTCCCTGACTCTCATCCCAGGTATAAACAGTCACTGAATCCCATCCCTGATTGTGCCCCAGAGGGAGCCCAAGATGTAGCAGTTCTATAGTACAAAACTTTTCAGGCCTTCCTCCACTAAGTCATGCTGCCACACTCCTCAGTTGCTTCTCCCAGGTCTGAACACTTGTTTTCTCAACCTAATTGTTGAGTTTACCAGCTCCCCACCACCCAGTTTGTGGGGTTACCTGCTCCGCCATCTGAGATTCGGGTTAACCCCCAATCAAGCTTCTGCCCACCCTATTTGCGGCAGCCTGATACTGACTTTGTACTTGGGGCTGCAGCCTACCCATTTCCCACCCCTCTGGTTTCTAGTCCTTGAGCTTACCAGCTCCAGTCTAGTGATCCATGACTTTACAATCCTCCGGCCCCAACCCTTATCCCTACCCCTCGCCCCCACCACTGACCGCATCTCTCCTTGCCCATTGGACCTCTCACCTGATGGGTCCTTTCTTTGTCTTGGATTCCCAGCTGGCAAACAGCATTTGCAAATGCTTAGAGTGATTGTACCACACAAGTATATCATATTAACTCTTCACAAACTCTGAAAGCATCTCTTACGTCATTGTGAGTAGTGCAACCAAATTCTCCACAGGGTGTACATGGTCATAGCAGCGGGCAAAACAGTGTACTCACCAGGAGCAATCTCACGGGAAAACTAAAGTTTTAGTTTTCCGTGACTACAGGCTGATCCAACAAAGCCCAGTCCTGTGCTTAAAAACAGTGATTTAGGAAGTAGGAGGCATAAGAAGGAAAGAGAAATCAAAGCAAAAGGAAGAGTAAAATACATAGAGGCACCAAAGTAACACTATAGGGATAATTGCAGGGCTATGGGGAAAGAGCAGGGGAGTGGAACTAATTGGATAGATCTTTCAAACAGCCTGCACAGGCATGGTGGTGCGAATGGCCTCCTTCTGTGCTGTAACATTCTATGAAAAACTGTAGAAAAACCAAGCCTCAATGGAAAATTGAGATCCATGTACAGATAAATCTCAGAGAATGAATGAAATTTAAGACAAAGTGTTTAGTTTTTAAAAAATGCTGTGTGATGGAGCTATACTCATGAAGCGTTACGAGAACATATTGCGTTGAATCACCTTCCCTAACTCTGCTCCCAGCTCCTGCTCGGTGTCCATTTCCCTCCTCTTCTCACGCCTATGAATCTTCACAGGACACTTTGTTAAAGGTGCTATGTAAGTGTGAGTTCTTGTAATGTCGACACGTGTATGAGACATTCCCGTTCCACACCAAACACTGGCCAGACCTTGGATGCCTTTGGTTACAACCCGACATCAAAAAGGAACAAAACCAAAAATCAGTTTCAGTAGTTTTGCCTAAAACTTCCCAACAAGTTGGAAGGTTTAAGAAAAAGGTCAACAGTAGAATTTTTTTTGAACTGTACCTGTGGATCTCCCGTGGCATTGCCCACGGAGATTTAGGACAAAGCAAACTTGCCTCAGTGTGCATTAGTGATGCTATAGGTATAGGTGTGGAGATCTGGAGCCTAGGAAACTCTAGCTACTTGCAGAAGTGTATAGCTGCAGGTGTGAGTGTGCGACAGGTAGCTTTATAATGGGAAGGTCCCATTTAGATGCCACCTAGAGACATGACGCCCAAATAAGGAGTGCAGTCGTCCATAGCAAATTTAATATATTATAGATTAGTCGCGATTGCTAGTTTATATCACACGAACAAACAGTGATCTGTGTTAGTAATTGCAACAAAGGCATGTAGTATGAGAGTTTTGTCAGCAATTGTCTTCAAAGAAGTTTTGATTTTTCTTTTAACATCCTGTGAGACTTGGAATAGTGTTCTTATTTCTTCAACACATCTCCAACAGTGATCTGATTTCTAATTCAGTCAGTATATCTTAGTACGGTTTAAATAAACGGAGTGCAAAATCTTTATTTGTATTGCCCCAATATTGACGTTGAAATATGAAAGTAAGTCTCCGCAAGTGTTAATGGCACCTATGGAGAGTGGAACTAAAATAAATGTTCGTTCTGTGCGTTGAGGCCTAGGCTCTCTTCTCCAACTGGCTACATGTGAAATATAGAGCAATGTGGTTTAACCTAAATGAGCCCTACTTCCTGGTATTTCTCTGAAAATATTTAGTCTCTTGAGGGGACCCACTCGGCTATAAATAGCTCTGTCCGTCTGTTCTCACTAAGTGTACAGACTGAGGCTGGCCAGATGGAATGCGCCTGCCAGAACATGCAGACAAACAACAAAATACTCGATTTACTGTTTTTTTTGTCAGAGACTTGTTTAGCAGTTTAAAAAATATAATGTGTGTCTCATGTCCTAAAGGTCCCGTAAAGTTTGGACCTGAGATTGAATCCGCAACGTCTTGCCCATGTATCATCCCTCTTGTAGAAGAACGTCTTGTGTTTAACGGGAGGGGAGGACATCTGAGAAGGACACTGGAGACCTGGGCAGAGGGTCAAAATCTTTAGGGGACTTTTGAAATCAGGGAGAGAGAGGTAATGAGACAGAACAGCTTTGGGAGAGAATTCCAGAGAGCATCGATGTAATGGCTAAAAGATGGGTCTGGAGGGAAGGAGGGGAGTGGCCAAGCAGTAATTAGAGACAGAGGGGCATTGGGTGTGGCTGGGACATGTGGCCAAAGATGATCACTTGGAGGGGTATTGGCAATGGGAGGTGTTCGTGCAGATGGAGTCGAAAACATGATCCTTGCTCAGTGTTCAGATGAATGCTTTATATTGAGTTTCATTGTGGTATTCTTCCTGATCCCTTGGCAAACAGCAATGAATGAATGATTTTGCTGCCAAAAGATATAATTTGAGGAACGTGCATATTTTCTCTGCAAACTGATCCCGCTGTATTTGAAGTTATACATTATCATTCTGCAGGGTCTTAGGTGGGCTGCACAATGAACTTAATCTTAGCCACGGTGTCCACGAAGAGGGAAAGTCATCGTCGTCAGCCCCCCCTCCCACCATAAGCTCCATGCCATTTTACCACTGCTTCCATCCCTCTCCCCAGCCACTGTCTCAAGCCAAAGCAGAGGTTTTCAACCTCGGCGTCTTATTTGACCCTGAGCTGAGTTTCCGACCCCTTATGCTCTATCACTCAGACCGCCCACTTCCACCTTCCTAATACCACTCGCCTCTGCCACAGCCTCAGCCCAACTGCTGCTGAAACCCTTTTCTAAGCCTTTGTCACCTTCAGACTTGACTATTCCAAAGCCCTCCTGGCCAGTCACCCATCCTCCACCCTCCGTAAACTTAAGCTTATCCAAAACTCTGCTGCCTGTACCTATCCAGCACCAGGTTCCGCTCACCGCTCACCCATCACCCCTGTCCTCGCTGACCTACATTGGCTCCTGATCGCCCAACACCTCTGATTTAAAATTCTCATCCTTGTGTTTAAATCCTGTTATGTTAAAGGTCCTATATAAATATGCACGTTCCTCAAATTATATCTTTTGGCAGCAAAATCATTCATTCATTGCTGTTTGCCAAGGGATCAGGAAGAATACCACAATGAAACTCAATATAAAGCATTCATCTGAACACTGCGCGAGGATCATGTTGTTGGTGCGCTAACTCTGTACATGCACATGATGTGCTAACTAATGCTACGTGATGCCCTATCTGTAGATTAATACATGAGATGCAATCTTTACATTAACATGGAATCTGTCATTAGTATGTTAACATTGGATGTACCATCTGTAAATTACATTTGATATGCTGCCTGTATATTCAATGTGCTATCTCTATTTTCACATGATGTACTATCAATATTTTCTAATGATACAGCATCTGTATATTTATGTGATGGGCTGTTTGTAAATTAACACAAGATGTGCTATCCATATTTTCACATGTTTGCATGTGATGTGCCAAGTCTACATTTACATGTGACATGCCATCTGTGATGTACTGTGCTATCTCTCTATACTTACACATGATGTGTTATCTATGTTAACATGTGATGTGCTACCTCTATTTATACATAACATAAGACATGCTATCTGTGTAGTTATATGTGACGCACAATCTGTATATTAACAAGGATGTGCCATCTATATATTGATAATGGCAGGTGCTGTTTGAATATTTAACACTACGTGCTGTCTTTATTTACATGTTATGTCTTATCTCTGTACATATGCTGTGTTATCTTTACACATGGCGTGCTGTCTGTGATGTTCCATCTCTTTATTTACAGAATACTTGCTATTTGTATATTTACACTTGATGTGTGTTATCTCAATATTTTATACAGACATACTGTCAGTATATTTATACACTGCTTGCTATCTGTGTATTAACACAGGATGTGCCATCCATAAAATCACAAGTGACGTGCTATCTCTCTATTTACATACGATGAGCTAACAATAGATATTTATATGTGATGTGCTGTCGCTATATTTTCACCTGATGTGTTAGTTATATATTTACACATGGCGTTCCAATCTATATTAACTTATGATATGCCATCAGTATATTAAGGTGTGAATTGCCTTGTATAATTGCACATAATGTTCTCATCTGTGTGTTACATAGGCTGTGCCATCTGTATATTTGCACATGATGTACCATCTCTATTTACATGTAGCAGTCTCAATATATAAATGACAAGTCATGTGTAAATAATCACGTGACGTGCTGTCTGTGTTGACCTGTGATGTGCAACTTGCATTTTTGCATGTAATGTGCTGTTTCTAAATTTAAGTGACATGCTCCCTATATATTTGTGATATGATATCTGCCTTTATATGTGATGTACCTTCTCTTGATGTGCTATCTATATGTTTGCACATGATATGGTATCTCTTGACATGATGTGCTATCTGTTTATACAATGTGCTGTCTCTACTTACATATGATACGCTTTGTCTTTACACATAATTTGCTATCTACTTACGTGTGATGTGCTGTCTATTTACACGTATGTGGTATCAGTTTACGCAATGTGCTATCTGTACATTTACACAATGTGCTATCTCTATTTACATATGATGCTATCTCTACACACGATGAGCTATCTATATTTGCATTTGATATGCAGTTTTTTATGCATGATGTACTTCTCTTTATATTTGCTATGCAACCTGTACATTTAAATCTGACGTTATCTGTAATGTACATGTGATTTGGTGTTCATATATTTCCATGTGACGTTTTGTATGTTTACATGGAAAGTGTCTGTATATTTATGGACTGTACAAAATACTGAATCTACAGAATACTCCGGCACTAAAAAAGAGTTACTCTGTACACAATACTGTCACTGTGCAGAATTCTCTTGACTGTACAATTGCTCTCTGTACATAGTACTGTCACTGTATACAATTGCTTTGCAGATTACCATGACTGAACAGGTACTCTGTACTGAATACTTTGATTGTACAGAATACTCTGCAGTTGCTCTCACGGAGTGTACAGAATACTGAATAACTGTACAAGACAGTTGTACATAATCACGGACTGTACAGGATGACTACAGAATGATCACTGTGCAGAATGTTCTATGACTATAGAGTACTCACTATACAGAATATTCAATGACTGTAAAATACTCAGTGACGGTACGGAATACTCACTGTACAAAACACTTGCTGACTACAGAATGCTCACTGCCTGTACAGAATACTGACTGACTGTAAAGACTACAGGATGCTCATTGACTGTACAGAACACCTACTGACTGTATAGAATGCTCATTGTACAGAACACCTACTGACTACAGACTGTACAGAACACCTACTGACTTATAGACTGTACCGAATACTCATTGACTCTGTAGAACACCTAATGATTGACTTAGGCAGAATGATAACTTGTAACTCCTTACTCAAACAGTAATTTGAGTGGAGCTGTACAGGTCACCGCTGGTTGAGGTCAGTACTGAGGACACTACCTGGAATGCTGGCGGAATAATAGGGCAGCTTTGCACTGAAATGAAAACCATGTAAGATATGAACATTTTGAGGTTTGTCAGCGCTTTCTGCAATAGGCTATTATAACCGGAAGTAGTAAAAGCCACTATAGCTGACAGAGCAAGTACACTGCAGGGGGTTACAGGATCCAGCGTCTCCATACCTGCCACTCGATACAATTCTCATTCATTGACCCTTCCCATCAGTAACTAAATGAAAAATGTTGAAAAGCAATCCCCGTGTGAAGTTAAATTTCTGATTGTATTTTTCAACCAGTGTTTATGCTGTTCGTTCCTAATTCTTTTCTTCTTCGACGACTGTGAGCCCAGGTCCAGAGCAGGTGCTGCTCGCCTTAGACAGTGTCCGACACTGCGTCACCTTCCACGGCAGGTGCTGCTCACCCCTGACAGTGTCAGACTCTGCGCCACCGTCCAGAGCAGGTGCTGCTCACCCCTGACAGTGTCCGACACTGCGTCACCTTCCAGAGCAGGTGCTGCTCACCCCAGACAGTGTCCGACACTGCGTCACCTTCCAGAGCAGGTGCTGCTCACCCCAGACAGTGTCCGACACTGCGTCTCCTTCCAGAGCAGGTGCTGCTCACCCTTGACAGTGTCAGACACTGCGTCACCTTCCAGAGCAGGTGCTGCTCACCCCAGACAGTGTCAGACTCTGCGCCACCGTCCAGAGCAGCTGCTGCTCACCCCGGCCAGTATCAGACTCTGCACCACCTTCCAGAGCAGGTGCTGCTCACCCCAGACAGTGTCAGACACTGCGTCACCTTCCAGAGCAGCTGCTGCTCACCCCGGCCAGTATCAGACTCTGCACCACCTTCCAGAGCAGGTGCTGCTCACCCCAGACAGTGTCAGACTCTACGCCACCGTCCAGAGCAGGTGCTGCTCACCCCAGACAGTGTCAGACTCTGCGCCACCGTCCAGAGCAGCTGCTGCTCACCCCGGCCAGTATCAGACTCTGCACCACCGTCCAGAGCAGGTGCTGCTCACCCCGGACAGTGTCAGACACTGCGTCACCGTCCAGAGCATGTGCTGCTCACCCCGGACAGTGTCAGACACTGCATCACCTTCCAGAGCAGGTGCTGCTCACCCCTGACAGTGTCAGACTCTGCGCCACCTTCCAGAGCAGGTGCTGCTCACCCCGGCCAGTGTCCGACACTGCGTCACCTTCCAGAGCAGGTGCTGCTCACCCCGGCCAGTGTCCGACTCTGCGTCACCTTCCAGAGCAGCTGCTGCTCACCCCTGACAGTGTCAGACTCTGCGTTACCTTCCAGAGCAGGTGCTGCTCACCCCTGACAGTGTCAGACACTGCGTCACCGTCCAGAGCAGGTGCTGCTCACCCCTGACAGTGTCAGACACTGCGTCACCTTCCAGAGCAGGTGCTGCTCACCCCTGACAGTGTCAGACACTGCGTCACCTTCCAGAGCAGGTGCTGCTCACCCCTGACAGTGTCAGACACTGCGTCACCTTCCAGAGCAGGTGCTGCTCACCCCTGACAGTGTCAGACACTGCGACACCTTCCACAGCAGCTACTGCTCACCCCAGACAGTGTCAGACACTGCGTCACCTTCCACAGCAGCTACTGCTCACTCCAGACTGTCAGACACTGCGTCACCTTCCAGAGCAGCTACTGCTCACTCCAGACTGTCAGACACTGCGTCACCTCCTAGAGAACAAAAGTGATTTAGCATTTAATTTGAAAAATAACCACACTTGATAGCAAACAGATGGAAATGACCTGTGAGAAAATTATGCTGTTTCTTCCTGTCTGTCTCCAGGGATGGGAGAAATAACTTTTTATAGAAGAGCCACTTCCTGAACTGCAGATTAGGGGCCACACATTCAGGTTTGTCGCTCTGTGCAGTGCTGTAACATCGGAGCACATGATCACGTACGTTACTGCTGCCAGGCGCTCAAACAAATTCAGAAAAAGGGAACAAAATTGGTTCAACATTTTACATAATTAAGAGAAGCTGAGGAAGTTAACTCCATCATCTTCATCATCATCATCATTTGGAGAAAGGAAAAACGAGGGACATGGTTGATGGTTTACATCTTGAAGCAGTGGAATACAGAGAGGTTGTTTGTACACAACCAGTGTCCATGCATTCGAGCCAAAGAAAAACAAACTTAATGCAACTTAAATGAGCAGCTCCTTACACTTGGGTTGCTGACTTGCGGTTCAGACCGCTACTTAGCGCAGTGAATGCTGACTTGGTTGTAAAGAAAATGACTAGATTTGAGATTTAGTTAGCACTGGACTGGTGGGAGGGGATTGTCCTCACAACAGGAGGGAGGTGAAACTGGTTGGAGTGAGCCAAGAGGAAGAGCTAAATGAATGGGACGAGTCAAGTCCTCTTGTTCCTGTCCATTTTGAATCCTGTCCTATTGGAATTTGGAGGTTTCCCTGTAGGACACTTCAAATTGGCAATGGTTATTTTGCCCAGTGAGATTGTGTTGCCTCTGCTTATCCCACAAGAATTTATTATTTGGATATCTTTCCGATAGTTGTACCCCTAAGACGGGAGCATGCAGTGTAGAACCAGCGTGAACTTTGACAGTGACGAGTTTAGAAACTATTTTTACAAAATATAAAATATTTACTTCAGTGCATGTTCTGTTCTTTAAAGTTAAGAGTTGGATTATTGCTTCCTTCACTTACGTTGCAGAGCTACGGGGAAAGAGCAGGAGAGTGGGACTGATTGGATAGCTCTTTCAAAGAGCCGGCACAAGCACAATGGGCTGATGGCCTCCTCCCTATGATTCAGTGCAGCCATTTTCAACAAGCACTAGGTGGCATTGTATACTAACCTGAAGCCACTGGAGACTCTCACTGTCGCTGCTCATTACCTGGAGATTGGGCACAGGAAGACAGTACCGGCTGGATTTAGCATTCTCTTAGTATTTAGAAATTAGCAAGAGAATGTGTAAAACTCCTTATAACTCCGTTTTACTGCAGCTTCTAGTGCGGTTAAGGTTATTTCTAGTACCTGCTCCCGGCAGGGATAAGTTTCCTGACATCACCCATAGCTTTTGTAGCCTAGTTGCGAAGAGTTCCTTTGAAGGAGAAATTTATTTCATATTTTTATTCTTGAATTTCTCCAGCTCTGTTTATAAAGTGCCCAAAGATCACTTCAGTAGGAATTCAGATGGAGAACACTGAACTGTGCTGTACTGGAATTTCAGTAAAGGTAACAGTGGTGCATGATACTGTGTTCATTTGAACTGCAGTAGAATTGCACTGTCTGAAGGCAGCATTTTGAGCTGTGAAATACTGGTGGGTACAGGTCTGTTGCTATATAACAGGGTGAGGTGCTAGTGGATACAGGTTTCTCACTGTATAATACTGGGTGCAGTACTGGTGGGTACAGGTCTGTTACTAGAGTGGTAGTACAGGTAGGAACAGTTTGAAGTGATGAACTAATAATTAATTCACAAGAAGTGCTTTGTGTTGGTTTCCCTGTGATTTTTCATGTATTATTAGTTGCATCTGTTACGCTGGGATAAGATTGAACTGTACCGATGACATGACCGATATTATTAAATTACCACCTGTTATTTGTATTCAGTCTTCCTCTCAAATAGAAGAGCGGGAGATTTGCACTGCTGATGCGGGCCTACTGTGAACCCCATTCGCAAGCAGTTCACCCCAGCTCCGAGCTCAGGCACCAGGTATTTAACTACTGTAGTAAATAACCCTGTACCATGTGACCGTTTAGCACGATTCAGCTGGAGTTTCAGAAGTGTGGTGATTGTGTAGCTGTGGTATAAGTGGGGCAACTATTTAAGTTCTGTAGCTGGAAGGGTTTGTAATAACGTCTCCTTGATCTGTTGGGATTGTTGCGCCGGCAGAACAAATGTAGATGGGTAAATGCAAAGTGGGATGGGGAGAGGTTTGTACCCTTGAAAGTCAACCACAGGCCCACAGCAGGAGAATCATTCATTCCTATCCACGGTGCTGCCATGCTGCAGTCATTTCCTGCCGTGTCCTTGTCTGACCCAGTTCGATGGAAAGCAGTTTTCTGCATTTAAAATAAAATACTTTCTTCTTTGATGCATCCCCAGACGAATGAAAACATTCTTTCTGTTCCTGTTCTGTTCACTTTATGATTCACAGTAACTGGATAATGTGCCGCTCACGTGGTGACCTTTTCGTTTTATGATTCTTGGCAAACCCTTGGAGCAATTGGTAACTTCCAGCAACTCTGCTTGGAGAAGCTCCATTGCTCAGTTTGACGTTCAATGAAGCGTGCTGCACCTTAAGATGGGGAGTCATGATGTGGAGATGCCGGTGATGGACTGGGGTTGACAATTGTAAACAATTTTACAACACCAAGTTATAGTCCAGCAATTTTATTTTAAATTCACAAGCTTTCGGAGGCTTCCTCCTTCGTCACATTTACCTGACGAAGGAGGAAGCCTCCGAAAGCTTGTGAATTTAAAATAAAATTGCTGGACTATAACTTGGTGTTGTAAAATTGTTTACAATTAAGATGGGGAGACACCCTTATACTTTTTATGCTGCCATTTTTGTTGTTATCGTAAATTTTATTTTGATTAAAGCAACAACTTGCATTTATATAGCGCCTTTAACATAGTAAAAACGTCCCTAGACGCTTCACAGGAGTGTAGTCCGACAAAAATTGACACCGAGCCACGTAAGGAGATATCACTACAGGTGACCAAAAGCTTGGTCAAAGAGGTAGGTTTAGGTGACTTAAAGGAGGAGAGAGAGGCGGAGAGGTTTAAGGAGGGAATTCCAGAGCTTAAGGCCGAGGCAGCTGAAGGCACTTATTTTATTTGATAAAACTAACTCAGTGTGTCAGCTCGGCTCAGGGGGTAGTGACTCCTCTCTGAGTCAGTAGTGGATCCCAGCCTCACGCCACCTATCCAGTCCTTTAAAGTGACATCGCCACATTGGTTAAGAGGTGTACTTCTCCTGATATAGCGACACTGATTCAGAACGTAAGGGAGACCTTTTGCCTCAGTTTTCACCTATGATGGTAAAAATGGGCCTGAAGGAGTATCTGAGGCAGATGCAGAGATAAATATTCAAAAGGATATTGTATTAAAAAAGATAATGGAACTAAAAGTGGAAAGATCACGAAGCCCAGATGGTATGTGTCCCAGAATACTGAAAGAGGTTGGAGAGGAGATAGCGGAGGCACTAACAAGAATTTTCCCCAAATCTTTGGAAGTAGGAATTGTGCCAAAGGATTGGAGGGTGTGTCCAATAACGGGGAAAGGGATAAGCCAGGAAATTATAGCCAGATAGTCTTATCTCAGTTGTGTGTAAACGTCTAGAATCCAAAATACTGCGAACACTTAAAAATAGTGAACACTTAGAAAAACATAGCCCAATCAGAGACAGTCAGCATAGATTTGTAAAGGGCAGGCCATGCTTCATTAATGTAACTGAATTTTTTTGAGGAAATCACAGGATGAATGGGAGGTTATGGATATCGTCTTTTTGGTTTCTCAGAAGGCATTTTATAAGGTTCACATAAGAGATATAAGAAAATTTAGGCCCAAAGTATTAAAAGGCATTGCATGGGGACAGAAAGCAAAGGGTAGAGATAAATAGGCGTCAGATTGTTGGGTATCGGTGATGGTGTGTCCCAGGGATCTGTGCTGGGATTTCTTTTGTTTTTCATTTACATCAATAATTTGGACAGAGAAACAAAAGGAATAGAGGATCGAAGTTTGCTGATGGTACCAAAATAGAGGGAATAGCAGACTGAGGAAGAATACAGGAGGAGATCAACAGATTAGCAGATAGGTGGCAGAAGCAGCTCAATGCAGAGAAATGTGCAGTACATTTTGAAGCAAAAACAGTGAAACGAAGTGTACTCGAAATGGTACTGCTCTTAACTGCAAGGAAGAGATCGAGGGGTGCAGATAAATTGATCTTTCAATGTGGGAGCGCAGGTCAAAATATCATAAAAAATTGTAGGTTTTATACATAGGGGCATTGAATATAAAAAACGGAAGTGATGTTGAATTTGTACAAGATGTTGGTTGGGCTACAGTTAGGGTATTATATGCAGTTCAGGCACTTCGTTAGAGGAAGGATATTTGGGCTATGGAAAGTGTACAGCAAAGACTCACTAGAATGATACCAGGAATGAGAAGTTATAGTTATGAAGAAAGGCTTTTTTTATAAAAAAAAGACTTTTTTTACTGGAGCAGTGAAGGTTAAGGGGGAGTCTAATGGAGGTTTTCAAAATTGTGAAAGATTATACTGATTGGTGAATTGGTAACAAGCGGACATAGACTGAGGATGATCACTACAAGTTGTTTTCATTGTGGCTTATTTGAATATGGAATGAAAGAAATTAAGAACTTGCCTTTATATAACGCCTTTCATGACCTCAGGTCATGCAAAGCGCTTTGCAGCCAATTAAGTATTACTGAATGCTTTATCACATGGCTATTGAGGCAGAGATTATAACATTAGTTAGAATCATAGAAAATTTACAGTACAGAAGGAGGCCATTCGGCCCATTGTGTCCGCGATGGCTGAAAATGAGCCACCCAGCCTAATCCCACTTTCCAGCACTTGGTCTGTAGCCTTGTAGGTTATGGCACTTTAGGTGCATATATCCAGGTACTTTTTAAATGTGATGAGGGTTTCTGCCTCTACCACCCTTTCAGGCAGTGAGTTCCAGACCCCCACCACCCTTTGGGTGAAAAAACTTTTCCTCAGTTCTCTTCTAATTCTTCTACCAATCTCTTTAAATCTATGCCCCTTGGTTATTGACCTCTCTGTTAAGGGAAATAGGTCCTTCCTATCCACTCTATCTAGGCCCCTCATAATTTTATACACCTCAATTAAATCACCCCTCAGCCTCCTCTATTGCAAAGAAAACAATCCCAGCCTATCCAATCTTTCCTCATAGCTAAAATTCTCCAGTCCTGGCAACATCCTCGTAAATCTCCTCTGTACCCTCTTTAGTGCAATTGCATCCTTCCTGTAATGTGGTGACCAGAACTGTATGCTGTACTCGAGCTGTGGCCTAACTAGTGTTTTATACAGTTCTAGTATAACCTCTCTGCTCTTATATTCTGTGCCTTGGTTAATAAAGGAAAGTATCCTGTATGCCTTCTTAACCACCTTATCTACCTGTCCTGCTACCTTCAGGGATCTGTGGACACGCACTCCAAGGTCCCTCACTTCCTCTACACCTCTCAGTATCCTCCCATTTATTGTGTATTCCCTTGCCTTGTTTGCCCTCCCCAAATGCATTACCTCACACTTCTCCGGATTGAATTCCATTTGCCACTTTCCTGCCCACCTGATCATTGATATCTTCCTGCAGTCTACAGCTTTCCTCCTCACTGTCTACCACACGGCCAATTTTTGTATCATCTGCAAACTTCTTAATCATGCCTCCTACATTTAAGTCCAAATCATTAATATATACCACAAAAAGCAAGGGACCTAGTACTGAGCTCTGTGGAACCCCACTGGAAACAGCCTTCCAGTCACAGAAATACCCGTTGACCATTACCCTTTGCTTCCTGCCACTGAGCCAATTTTGGATCCAACTTGCCACTTTCCCTTGGATCCCATGGGCTTGTACTTTTTTGACTAGTCTGCCATGTGGGACCTTGTCAAAAGCCTTGCTAAAATCCATGTAGACTACATCAGACGCGTTACCCTCATCGACCCTCCTTGTTACCTCCTCAAAAAATTCCATCAAGTTAGTCAGACACGACCTTAGAGTCATAGAGTTATACAGCACGGATAGAGGCCCTTCGGCCCATCGTGTCCGCGCCGGCCATCAGCCCTGTCTACTCTATTCCCGTAACAAATCCATGCTGACTGTCCTTGATTAATCCATGCCTTTCTAAATGACGGTTTATACTATCTCTCAGAATTGATTCCAATAATTTGCCCACCACCAGGGTTAGATTGACTGGCCTGTAATTACTCAGTATATCCCTCTCTCCCTTTTTAAACAACAGTACAACGTTAGCAGTCCTCCAATCCTCTAGTTAATAGGAGATTGGATATGTATTTGAAAAGAAATAATATAAAATGATACAGAGAAATGTAAGGAGTTGCACAACACCAGGTTATAGTCCAACAACTTTATTTGAAATCACAAGCTTTCGGAGCTTTGCCTGACCTGACGAAGGAGCAAAGCTCTGAAAGCTTGTGATTTCAAATAAAGCTGTTGAACTATAACCTGGTGTTGTGCAACTCCTTACATTTATCCACCCCAGTCCATCACCGGCATCTCCACATCATCGATACAGAGAAAGGCCAGGTAAATGGTATCTCATACTTTTCAGGATATTAGAAAGGAAAGTTATGCTCTTAGGTCGTCCGGTAACACCAGGGACCAATCCCATGCTCCTTAGAGAGCAAATAAAGCAGGCAAAACAAGCAAGAGGGTTTAGTATGCAAGGGAAAAAAAGAAAGAACTTGCATAGAGCATGATATCACGTCCTCAGGACGTCCCAAAGTGCTTCACAACCACTTGAAGTGAATCCGCTATTATTATGTCGGCAAACTCGGCAGCCAACTCGTGCATAGGAAGGTCCCACAAATCTTCAATAAGATTGACAACTAGTTAATCTGTTTCTGGTGGTGTTGGTTGAGAGAGGAATGTTGGCCAGGACATCAGGAGAACTCCCTGTTCTTCTGCAAACAGTGCCATGGGATCTTTTACATGCACCAAAACAGGCAGATAGGAGCTCAGTTTAACATCTCATCCGAAAGACGGCGCCTCCGACAATGCGGTGAAACACAAATTAGAATTTTACACTCCGCACAGGCTGTAATTCAACTGGGCAGTAGTAATATGATACAACCTTGACCGCTGACCCGTGCAATACATTGCCTGAAGCAAAATAAACTAAATTCTCCTGCAGAACTGGGTGGTGCAGTGATTTAGACACTTGCCTTTCATCTCGAGCCTGGATTTCAATCTAGCCAGCATGATGGGAATGAAACTTCCTCTGTTTTCTGGCTTTAAGAGTCCTGTGTAAAATGAGTTTGAGCAGTCTTGGTTTCTACTGGGCATCACCGTACTAGGTTTTATAAAACACTGGTTAGGCCTCAGCTGGAGCATTGTGTTCAATTCTGAGCAGAGTGTAAAATTCTAATTTGTGTTTCACCGCATTGTCGGAGGTGCCGCCTTTCGGATGAGATGTTAAACTGAGCTCCTATCTGCCTGTTTTGGTGCATGTAAAAGATCCCATGGCACTTTTTGCAGCGGAGATTTACTAGAATGGTGCCAGGGATGAGGGACTTCAGTTATGTGGAGAGATTGGAGAAGCTGATGTTATGCTCCTTAGAACAGAGAAGGTTAAGGGGAGATTTGATTGAGGTGTTGAAAATCATGAACGGTTTTGACAGAGTAAATAAGGAGAAACTGTTTCCAATGGCAGAAAGGTTGGTAACCAGATTTAAGCTGATTGGCAAAAGAGCCAGAGGCAACGAGGGAACATTTTTTTATGCAGCAAGTTGTTATGATCTGGAATGCACTGCCTGAAAGGCTGGTGGAAGCAGATTTAATAGTAACTTTCAAAAGGGAATTGGATAAATACTTGATGGGAAAAAATTTACAGGGCTATGGGGAAGAGCAGGGGAATGGGACTAATTGGATAGCTCTTTCAAAGAGCCGGCGGAATGGCCGATTCCTGTGCTGTATCTACTATGCTACTATGATAATTTGACACTAATTGGCAATCCAGCTCAGAGAAGTCACAGAAGTCATGTGGGAAATGGAAAAATGTCACATTAATAGGGGGCGGTCTTCCGAAGGTTGGGACTGAGGGCTATTGCGGCGGAGAAGAGGGAGCTTCACTGCGTCTGGCTCTGCAATATGCGACCCGAGGAGTGCGGCATGCTGATGTGGGGGGTGATTTTAGAAGGCAATTGTGGGTGCGTTGGGGATGGGGATGCTCCGAAAATCGCGGAAATCCCGTTTGGGTTCGGAAGCTGGCTCCAACCCGCCAACTTCCGAGTTTCCCAGGGACCCACCTGTGTGTGCGTGGGCGACCCGAAAACGGAAGTCCCGCCGGCAATTAAAGCCGGCGGGCTGACAGTTAAAGAGCCAAGTGTACCTCATTGAGGTACATAAGGCACTTTACCTGTGACAGATGAAGGGATTAGAAAGATTTTTAACTTACATGGGCGGCTTGCCCACCACTTCTGATTCACGCCTGGTCCAATTCTCCTGCTCCGATATCCTACTCTTCAACCTCCCGATCTTCCCCCCTTCTCCCTCCCCCCCCTCCCCTTCCGTTCCCGCGCCGGATGACGTCTCGCTCTCTTTCTTCCCCCAACTCCCCCCCCCCCCCCCCCACCCAAGTTGCAGCTCCTGACGGCAGCCAGTCTGTCAATCAGGCTAGCTGCCGGGCGCGAAACCCGGAGAGGATGTTAATCACTATCAATCAACGTGCAATCGCGTCGGAAACGGTAAGTTTGGTTCATGTGAGTTTGCCACACGCACCTTCACCCCGCTGCTGCCGACTCACCACCATAGTCAAATTGAGCCCAGGGTGTCTGATATGGAAAATGTTCCATTTCCCAGCACTAATATCCCTACACTTTGGTGAGCACAAAAATTTTTTTAAAACGCAACACTGAAACCTAGTGCTTGTTTAGTCAGGTCAGCTTGTCAGCACGAACATCTGCTAAAGGCTTTAAATACCGTGCAAAACTCACTGTCACGTGACGATCACAATCGTTGTTGCCTATACAAGAGACTATAACTTGTCGCACTTGCCTCGGGCTCATGACGTGCACATGTAAGAAGCAGTTACACTGTGTTTCCTGCGTTACTCAAAACAAGATAGATAAGACAGTATGCCGAGAAACCTAACTTTGCTCGATTGCTTCAGGCCTTTCAGGGTGATTGCCGCTAACGGATTGGTTTCATTTAAACTTTGCTTCGGATTAAAGATTGATTTAGGGAAAGTGGGCAGGTGGAGTTGATCTGTAATAAAGAGACTGGCTTTTTGGGGCTTAACGAGCTTTTCCTGTTTCTAAAATTCCATGTGTTCCTCTCTGTCATGTACAGTCTCAAGCTGTAATGAATAAAAAGAATGAGAGATTAAGATTAACATTCAAGCATGGCACATCCCCCATTGTCTGCACAGATGGAACCCAGCTGAACCTGGAGAAGGCACAATCCTGCTCATCTGTATGTCTGCAGCAATCCAGTATCGCTGTCACAAAATTAAAAACTTCTTCTCAGCACCGCTATTGAACCAGACCCAGAAGATTGCTTCCTGGGCCTGGACATGATCAAGCTCCCTGACTGCCTCCTAACTGCAGCCCAGTAGTGCCTATTAAAGGGCTCTCTCCCCCCATGTCACTGTGGGTTAAATCGCAAAGGAGAAGTGAAGAATTTTGAGATTCTCCCCTTATAGCTAATCATCTTTGTACTGACCCTGAATTCCTCAGGATTCAGACACAACCACATTGGGTAGAGCCACCTTGTTTTAATTCTGTGGCAGCACCATTTAAGCATATCTTGATGCACGAACACATGTTGGCACATTAGAGTTGCGTACATACCTACTGTGCCTTCAGATAATGTTTTAAACCATGGGGGGTGGGGGAGGAAAGAAGCAATAGCAGTACAGAACAGGGCTGTCACAAATTATCAATAAGGCAGCTTACACATCTTTCAGTGTCCTCCAAACTCGAGACCATCTTAGCCAGACTAAAACTTTCACTACCTACCAAAAATCCCTTCCTACCATCGAAAAGGTTAGATTCCCATCAACACTCTATTAAAACAGCAACCTGCAGAGTTCAGCATTTTACTTAATTTAGAAAACATGGACCTACATCAATAACTCAGCTGCAATAACTTTCTCAATGAATGTAAAATGGCAGAACTAGTACAAGCTGAACAGAGGAGAACTCCCAATTTCTGTAGGGGGAGAGTGAACCACTTCACTGTATGAGGAAAATTCCAGAATGAGTCAATGCAGTCACCTCCTAGTGGGTTGTGGACGGAAGGGAGAATTAAGGCAGCGGACCTCTGGGATTGCAAGGCGAGCTGCCAGTTTATAATGACAGGTGTCTACTTTGGCCTCAGGATTGAGTTTCAGAGGTAGTCCTCAACCTCCATGTACGACTAGATATAAAGTGGGAAATCTGGAGGAAGACGGTGTCCAAGGGCATCTCCTTTGCTCAGCTATTTCATAACCCTCTCAGTTAGCAGGGTCATACTTGAGACCCCTGACAGACAAGGAAACTCATTGCTAGCATTATTTTAAAAGAAATCCTGTCTATTAGGACCCTTTGGAAACATCTGTTACAATTAAGTCTGTGCACCATTAAGGTGTTTGGTATTTTTCTGTTTCTGTTAAATTCTTTGTATAGTCAATTCAGAATGATCTCATTAGGAGTATGAAGCCTGGAACAAGGGAGTGGAATTACAAACAGGAGTCAAGCCATTTGCCAGAATAGGTGAAGCATTCACTCAATAGTGTTGCATTATTGCAGTCTTGTGGTCTGTACCTAAAGAGAACTCATTCCAACGTGTCCACATTCAGCTCTGTATAACTGTCAGATGTGTACCTTCTGTAATTACAATAGTTAGGTACATAAGTGTTTGCAGTAACATGTAGAATCTTGCCCGGAATGTAGGAGAGGATCATTCTATTCCAGACTATAAAACTATCATGAGTAATTGGTAAATCACGAGTAAATCCTGGTAATAACAGAAATATATAGTGACACAATCCCCGAAATAGGCAGATTGATGACTGCCCTAATATCAATCCAGCTCCCTCACACTGTCAGGCTCAGTAACTCCTTCCACGGTGCCCTGTGTTACTGACACCGTTTCTCCGAGGTTTCCATGGATCTTCTGCCGAAGTTACAGTGGACGATCGGGAGAACCCCCTGCGGATATTCTACCCTTTTTAATCTGCAGAATGCAGCACAGGAAAAGGATCTGTGGTATTGGTCGACAAGCCATTGAAACCATGTCCACAGTATCTGGCGGCGGTAAATAAAACAAATAGGACGTTGAGATATATAGCAAATGGAATAAAACACAAATCACAGGATGTGATACTGAGTCTATACAGGACATCCCCATTTAGAGTTCTAGATGCAGTTCTGGTCACCATATTACAGGAAGGACATCATGGCACTGGAAAAGGTCCAGCAAAGGGCTACTGATCTGATACCAGGCATCGGACACTTGACACTTGAACTACAAGAAGAGACTACAGAACTGAGTTTGTTTACACTAGAGAGAGAAGACTGTGAGAGGATCTTATTGAGGTATTCAAGATCCTTAAAGATATCGACAAGTTGACTTCTGAGAAACAGCTTACCATGGCCCCGAGAGTGATAATGAGAGGACTTAGAAGAGGGGAAGTGAATGGGATAGATCAGTTATAACTACTTCATGAGGCGGATGGTAAATGTTCAGGATAGTCTGCACAGGGATGTGATCGCGGCCGCTAACATAAGTGACTTTAAGATCGAGTTGGAATGGCATTTGGCAGGGAAGTCAGTTGATGGATATAGGTAGTGAATTGTCTTCTACTTTTGGACTGCGGGGCCAGCCAGATGAACTGCAGTGGCTGTTTCTGGTCCTGTACATTCCTATGTTTTTATGAAAAATATAGCCTTGCCAACTGACTGGATGTGGGACAGGAAAAAGGTCAGCTCAGTGTCATGCAGAATGCTAAGGTTATGTGCCATTTCACAATACTGAGTACTGTGTCCAGCATGGAGAGTATACAGTGTAAATTCACCAAGATGATGCCACAGATGGAAAACTATAGTTATGAGGAGAGACTTGAGATACTGGGACTATTTATACTGTTTCAGACAGGGCTAAGAGGAGATTAGATAGCGGTTTTTAAAATTATGAAAAGTTTTGATAGAGTGAATTGGGAAAGAATATTTCCTCTTGTTGGGAGTCAGTCACAAAGGGTCATCACTTATAAAATTGTCACTAAGAGAGAGAGGTTTAAGAAATTTCCTTGCACATTCCTTCTTTAAGCATGCCATAGAAAGTGGTTGAGGCAGTGACAATTATATGTTTTAAGGAAAAAGTGCATAAATATTTGAAGCAGGCAAGGTACAGGGATATAGGGAGAGAGTGGGGCAGTGGGTTTAATTTGGAATTGCTCCAGCAAAGACCTAGCATGGGCACAATGGGCTGAATGGTCTCCTTCATTATAGCACAATGAATCCAATAGGGAATTCAGGAGAAACTTCTTTACCCAAAGAGTGGTAAGAATGCAGAATGCACTACCACAAAGATTAGTTGAGGCAAATAGCATAGATGCATTTAAGGGGCAGCTAGATAAGCCCACGAGGGAGAAAGGAATAGAAAGGTATTCTGATGAAGTAGGGAGGGAGGAGGCTCGTGTGAAGCATAAATGCCGGCATAGACCAGTTGGACCAGTTTCAGTGTTGTAGATTCGATATAACTCGATGTAACATTCTGTGGTTCTACCTGGTTCAGCTTGAGTGGGCGGTTTATGGAGCTGGAGCTGTTGGTTCTGTGGGAATGAAGCAAGATGGTTTTGCTTCTATTGAGCTGAAGGAACTTAAAGTCTATCCAAGTCTTGATGTCAGATTGCACAGGCATGGAGTCATCGGTGGAGGAGAGGTAGAAATAGATGTCATCAGCAAACATGTGAAAAGGGACTATATGCTTGCACGTGATGTCTTCAGAGGGTAGTATGGATGATAAATAAGTGGATCAAGGATATAGCAGTGGGCACACCACAGGTGGTTGTGCAGACATGGGAGGAGAAAATATTTGAGGAGATGTAGTGCCTACATTGGGACAGATAAGAATATAACCAGGAGAGAATGATGTCATGAACATAGAGAAGAAGGAATGGCCTGGAGCTTTGAAAGTGATAAAGAGGACAGAGTTAACAGATATGCAGGATGTCATTGATGACTCCAGGATGAGAAGTTACATTTTTTTGTAATACATACATAAAAGATTGTGGGTTTTCTTTTTTTAACATTTGATTTCTATTTTCTCTCCCCTCCTCTCTGGAGAGCACTGACCCTCACTGGCTTTATGGTTGCCATCCACCCTCCAGTGCCTCATTGAAGTGACTGTTCTTCATGTATGAGGCTTGCCAATGAGTATTAGCAGCCTATTCAACACAAAGGGCATCAACCGAGCCTGATTCTGTTCTCATCCGATGTCCACACGTGCACTTTCCAGTAGGAATCACTAGATAATCAGGAGCAGAAATCCTGGCTGATCCCCCTCCCCCCCCCCCCCCCCCCGAAGGATCTAAGGCCACCCTGTTGTTGCTCCAACTGTGAAAGTTTTTTTTAACCTATTGTGCTCTCCATTTCCATTTGAAGGTGATGGTAATACATTCATAAATCAATGAGTTTTAAAACTGTAGGACTTGACTGTGCATTATATATATATGCTAGAGGGTCTATAGCATTGCAGAATTCTCGCAGAATCATCAAATTTACAGGCACAGAAGGAGGCCATTTAGCCCATTGCACCTGTGTTGTTGCTAACTCTTTAACTGTAGCCATTTACTCTAATCCCATTTCACTGCACCTTTCTTCCTATCCTTCCATATTCTTCCTTTTCAAATACTTATCCTAAGTCAATTTTTAAATAATGATATAATCTCATTACAGTTGAATTGCTGGAAAATTCTCCTCCTGGTAATATACTATGGTCTACACTGTAGTGACTCAACCATGCACGTTATTGCTTTTTAAATGGGGTGTGTGTGGCGGGGAGCGATTGTGTCTGTATTCCAGTTACATCTTCTGGGTCTCCATTTCTAAACACCTAATTTTCATTCTCCATAGGCTATTATAAAGGAAGGACTTCTAATGAAACAAACAAGTTCATTTCAGCGCTGGAAGAAAAGATACTTCAAGCTCCGGGGACGGACACTGTACTATGCAAAGAATGCAAAGGTAATTTTTTAAAAATTCTCTGCTCATCTACCTGCAGTTGTATAGCAGCAAATCTGCTGTTGATCGATTCATTCATGCTATTCATCATTGTGGTTGACTAGATGCTGTAGTGTGCTAACTAGGACTTTTTTTTTACAAAATCTATGTCCTTTATGCTGTAACATTCATGCAGACATTATGCTCACAGTGGCATAAATTTGGCACAAAAGCTACAGTATGTAGAGGCTGAATCATGGTTCGGCTACACTATTTTTGAGACCCATTCACAATGATGATAAGACAATGAAGTGATGATGTGTCATCTTCAGCATAACAGGCAAACTGGACTCAACGTATCAGAGTCCAATGGTGTGTCTTGACAGCTTGAGATGCATTGAAACTGTCTTATACCTAGTTAAACCTACCTCCCATTTCTAGTTATATCAGCCTTCCATTGTTAGTTATACCTGCTTCCTATTGCTAGTTATACATGCTGCCCATCGCTAGTTATACCTGCCTCCCATTACTAGTTATACCTGCCTCCCATCGCTAGTTGAACTTGCAACCCATCACTAATTATATCTGTTTCTCATCACTAGTTAAACCTGCCTCCCAATGTTAGTTATACCTGCCTCCCATTGCTAGTTATACATTCCTTCTTTTGTTAATATCACCAGTGTATGTTCCCCCAGATTATGTTTACTTCAACCTCTGGATTTCCCTGAGATCTGAAGTGCTGCTATGAGCACACGTCTCCATCGTGTCTTACATTGCGTATGTACCTGTTTATGTATTTCAAAGGATATCAATGTACCCAGTGTGTTATTTAGTGCAATTCAGTTGTGCCAGCCAGGCCAGTACAACATGAGTCATTCTTATTGGAATTTATCAATAAACCAGTGAAAGTTCATGTGTTTTCTAGCCTCATTGATTGTAGCTAAACTCCACACTCTCTTGGCCTTTTGCACTCCACTGGTCTTTTGCAGCTCAAGATCTAGCCACATAGGAATGCACAGGTCGAAAAAAGACCATTGTGGTCCGTCTGGCCAGTCTCAGTGTCTAATAAATATATACCATGATAGCTGTCACATCCCTCTGTCAAATATTTCTCCAGGTATTTATCCATCAATAAAGAAACAATTCTTAAAGAGCTGAGGGTGCCAAAAAATGAATAAGTTTCCAAGGCCAGATCTTTTGCACCACAGAATATTGAAAGAGGCTAGTGTGGAAGTAATGGAGAGGGACAAACCTTTATTTTTCAAATTCATTAGACATGAGAGCTATACCAAAGGACTAGAGGGTGGCAAATGTTACATTCTGTTCAAAAAGGGGGAAAAAGATAAGCCAGGCAACTATCGACTGGTTAGCTTAACATCAGTAGTAGGAAAATTACTAGAGACTATAATTAGAGATAAAATAAATAAATACTTAGAAGGGCGTGGGCTGACCAGCAATTGACAACATGGAATTGTGACGGTTAGGTTATGTTTGACTAATTCGATAGAATTTTTTGAGAGAATAATATGCTGAGTTCTGGTGCAGCTTTTTTGCACAATCTTTACATTTGCTGTGCATTTAAAATGGCTGCACCAACATAAGTAGCACCTAGGAAAATTGGGAGGATGTGACTCACTGTGTCAACTCCCATACTGTTGCATTATTTGGATCATGATCAGCCCCCCTAATATCCCCTACTTTGTCTTGCCGTCCATTTTTTTAACGCCTTCATGAAGTGCTTTCTACATGAAAGGAGCTGTACACATGTAAATTGTTATTTGTTTCTATACCCATATTTGGAATTTAAAACTGAAAGTGAATTTTCAACAAATTCAGCCCAAAATGGATGTTCCTTTTAGCGTAGTTGTGTCTCTACACCTCTTCTTGTGTCTCTGTCCTGTTCATGGCCTCTTCTTGAATCTCTGTTCCATCCATCATGTGGCTATGTACCTTCTATTCATCACATCTCCACTGCTTTTGAATGCATTCCATGATCTTTTCTCATTTTCTCCCCTCTTCTGAAAGCGCTGACCCTTCCTGGAGAATGGGTTCCACAAGTTGGATGCTGCCCTCCAGCTCCTTACCCAATTGGCCTATTTTTATGTGTGAGCCTAGATAGTGAGTGATGGCAGGTTGTTCCACTGTGGGGAGGGGGTGGAGTGGATCACGGCCGAGCCTAATCCTGTCCTCACCTGCCGCCATCTGCACTTTCCAGCAGGAGTCACAGGGTAGTGATCAGGAGCAGGAAGTATGGCCCAGGGGTGCTGAGGCTAATTGTAGTGCCCAAACTGCTGCCCCAGGTGACATCAGCTAACTCATCATAAGCTGGGGATCAAATCAGGGACCTTGCTGGATTGTATGGCTCAGTTAAACTCTGGGCACTGAGCCATTTGGGGAGTTCTGATTTCTTTTAAGACAAAGGATCACTTGTGCGGGGGGTAAGGGTTGTTGAGAAGATAAAAATTTGCTCTATTTTTATCAGCAGTGGCCACTTTTCTTGTAATGCTCCTCCTTCCTCGTTCTCTTTATCCTCTTATGTCTTGCTTTAATTGTCCTCTCCCTGGCCCATTTGGTTGGTGTTTGTACTGCTGTTCTACTCTCGAGTTCACCAGCAAGTGCGCATCATAATCTGATTTTGTGAAAATGTGTTGCAAATAGATTTCTTGGCTGAGGGGAAGAAGCAGCTGACAACATTACGGGGATTACGGGTCCAAACAAATGAGCTCACTCCATTGGCATTGCGCTTTTGTCACTCCCGAACCAAATATGGTGCAATGAGCAGTACTTTTAAAATCTCCAATATAAAACAATTTGTAATACTTACCAACACATTCTTATTAGTGCTTTGAGTGTATTAAAATAATTCAACTTTTCGAAATCCTTTTTAACAGATCAGCTTGGAGCCACTGGTTCTGAGCCTGTCATTCTTGGACTGCACAGATTGTCCACACTGCTGTTACAATCTGCAGTCATGAGAAATGCTTAAGACTGACATTACTGGAAAATTTCCTTCTGGCTGTTTAATGCCATCTACAAATTCACACGGTATAAATTTAGCTTTCCAGCTCCCAGGGCCAAAGGCCCCAGTCACTTGGCTGCTATCTAAAGCAAACAAAAATGTAGTGTACTCAAACAGGAAGTGCTTGAGAAGAAGAGTGCTCCAGCTCAAACCCTCTCATTCTCATACCCAGCCCTGGGGGATGCAGGATAGCCCTCTTATTATATGATTCCTGGTACAGGGGAGTAGGGGATAGTCCTCATTTATCATATCTCATATAGATGGATACAAGATAACCCTTTTATTATGATACCCAGTGTAGCAGGATTCTCCTCCCTCCCAGTGAGGCTCTCCACAAGGTGGTGCAACATTCTATCCTATCGTCTCCCCTTCCCCTTAGAGCTCTCTGTGGGGTCATAACACCCCCTCCCCCATTGATTGTTATAATATGGGCATGGGGTTGTATCTTTCCATCGATCTCTGTATACTATATTCGTGGGATCATAACACACCATTGATCACTCTATAATGGGATGTGGGGTTGTACCCCTCCATTGAACGCTCTGTAATACGTGTTGGATAGCATCCCCCCATTGATCTCTGTAATGGGAGCATGGGTCAAATCACCCCAATACCTCTTTGCATTGGGGTGAGGGGTGGATTTCACAGGTTCAACTAGCTTTGATCTCCCTCTACTTCCTTGGTCTGTCACATACAGCACTGTGCTTTCATTGACTGTCTTGTATTGTTTTTTTCTTACAGTCCATCATATTTGATGAAGTGGATTTAACAGATGCCAGTGTCGCAGAATCCAGCACAAAAAATGTTAACAACAGTTTTACAGTGAGTAGCTCTGACATGAGTCATATTTAGCAGTAGTTTTGCTGCATCCGGTGATATTACTGAGAGTGGATTGTATGTTAATAATGAGCACAGATAGCATAGCTATCTGACTATTTATCGGACAGGTAGTTATACCAATGACAGTAGTTTTACTTTGTTTTAAATGTGTTAATTGCGTTTAATTTTGCATTGACTGGGTACGTTCCATGCTAAAGAAAGGATTTCAGTGATGGTGGAGGTGAGATCAAGGCAGATGCAGGTGCTGTTGCCAAGGTGAAAATAAGCAGTTTTGGTGTTGGATAGAATATTGGTTTGAAGCTCAGATCAGGTTCGAACTGTTTTGCTCTGTGATTCAGCTTGCTCAAACAGCAAGGGATGAGAATGCAATTTCAGGCAAAAGTACAGGCTTTTAGCAGGAGACAAATAACATGGCATCAGTATTTCCATTGTCGCTAGGACGTCCCAAAGCGCTTCACAGCTAATGAAGAACTTTTGAAGTTTAGTTGCTGTTGTAATACAGGGAAATGCAGTGGCCAATTTGCGCACAGCAAGGTCCCACAAACAGCATTGAGATAAATGATCAGATGATCTGTTTTAATGATGTTGGTTGAGGCATAAAAGTTGGCAAGGGCTGCTGCGGATTGCTGTTGTTTGGGCCTCAATTTTTCTTCAGCTAGAGATTTATTTTAAATCCCGGATTAACTCTCTTTCCTGATTTTTCAATCAAGTCCTGATTTATAGTGAGTATGATGAGCAGGGCAGAGCAGGTCAAGTATTTGGGTTTAAATTCTATTGTAGTTAGAGAGCATTGGGAGCTCAGTGCCTTACCGTTTTTTGTTTTGTTATGAATTTTGAATGTCTGTTCTAGAATCCTTTTTCATGGGCTTGGATGTAGGGGTGGAGGAGATTGCAGAGGTCGGGTGTAGTGAGCTGGGATGTAGGAGTGGAGGAGGTTGCAGTGATTGAGTGTAGTGAGCTAGGTTGTAGGGGTAGAGAGGGTACAGAGGCAAGATGGAGTGAGGTCCTGGAGGGCTTTCGGGATTTTGAATCCAATGAATTGGGGTACTGGGAACCAGTAAAGTTCTGTGAGGATGGGGTTGATAGATTTGCACAAGGGTATTTGGGAGGTGGAAATTTAGGTCCAGTTGGAATTTGTTACAGTTGGGAGACTGATAATGGGGATATTGGAGAAGCTGTGTCTAGAGGTAACAGAAGTTTTCATAAGGATTTCAGTGATGTGGAGGTGAGATAAAGGCAGATGCAGGTGCTGTTGCCAAGGTGAAAATAAGCAGTTTTGGTGTTGGATAGAATATTGGTTTGAAGCTCAGATCAGGTTCGAACAGGTTTTGCTCTGTGATTCAGCTTGCTCAAACAGCAAGGGATGAGAATGCAATTTCAGGCAAAAGTACAGGCTTTTAGCAGGAGACAAATAACATGGCTTCAGTATTTCCATTGTCGCTAGGAAAAAGATCTGACTAGATTTGAGTACATGGAGTGCTGAAGACCGGTTTCCTCTTCCTGTTGTTGCTCTCTGTTGTCAGACTGTGACCTGGACTTGATGTTGGACAGTCTGACAATACAACAACAACAGGAAGAGCAAACAGTTCCTCAGCATTCCGTATACCCGGATCCATACAGAATTTCCTCTCTGATTTTAATTCATTAGGAAGTCTCCCAACTCTGAAAGTGTGGAGCTGAATCTCTACTTGGGGAGCAAGAGTTGCCACGACAGATGGGATTTATTCAGCCATGTTCAGGCTAACAGGGAGAGCAGCAGCAGCAATTCTGACTTGGGAGTTTAGAGGGAGTAGAGAACCTGCCAAACTGTATGGGAGAAGTGTCCTGCTTTATTCCCCTCTTCTTTCCAATCTCCACCTCACACACTCTAATCCACTCTCCCTGACACACTGCATATGCCTAAGTGGATCTTCTACACTGAAGGGCAAAATAGAAGTAGGAGCAGCTCGTGTGATTTTGTGCTATAGAAGCAAAGAACAAAGCCATCCCTGACCATGAACCCTGAGCAGGATTGACTCAGCTTCCCCAGGCAAGCACAGATACTGATCTCGAGCAACATTTGACGCAAGTGCTGCTGACCTTCCCATATATATGCTAATCTGTAACTCCTGGTTGCTGGTCCACGCAGATGGGTGTTTTGGTTGCCACTCTAGAGCTGAGTTTCTCGGTCTCTATCTCCCTTTTCTTTGCCCTCCTTTGTTTCCCACCTCTTTCCAGTCTCTACCTCCACACTCCCTTCCACCCTTTCTGACACATGCACCATGCCTAAGTGGATCTTCTACACCATTGTTGCTGCCTTCTCAGTCTCTTGTCTCTCCTGGTTATGCCTACAACTTCCCTCTGCATTCTCCACCCCACATACTGTGGCACACACCACTGGCTCTCTCTAAGCAGCTACCCCAGCAACCTCACGCCCCTATCCCGTTGCTTACCCCATCCCTTACACTCCCCAGTGGTCAAGTTTTCCATTCTGCTTCCTATCCCCTTAAACACCTTCTACACACCCACTGATACCTCCAGTCAGTCTTTCTTTAACCCTCTGACTCCTTCAGTGAGTTCTTGGCTGCCCATTTTCTCACATTCATTTGCAAAATGTCTTCTCATTATTAAAAAAAGGCTTTCCCCCCTCCATGACCTCATCCTGGAGGAGTACATTGGCATTCTGACCGATGCCTGGCTCACTGATAGCAGGTCTTTCCCGATCAGTGAGACAGCCCCACCAGGCGAGGCTTACCACTCTGCCTCCTGTGAGGAATTGCAGTGGGCACTCCAATCTTGCCCCATCCCTCAACTTCCTGCCATTATCTGTACATGCAGACACCACCTTCAAGATTCTCCATTGTCTTCCTCATTCACTTTTCTTCAGTGAATGACTGCTCATCCGTGACAAATCAAAAGAGATGTCTTTGATTCTATCTGTACTGAGCTGAAGGAAATGACAACTCATCCATGACTTGGTGGTAGACAAGCTGTTGGAAATTATATTAATAGTTGTTAATGGTGGCAGCGAAAGTTAGAGTCTGAGTGTCTGTGGCGTACGTTTGCAAGCTGACCCTGCACTTGCGAATGATGTTGCCGAGAGGTAGCATGTTGACAGAGTCGAGGCCAGAGCCGCACAGAAGAAGTGTTACTCTTATCTATGCTGTGGTATACCTGACCTGAGAGTGTTTGATGAGACAGTGTAGTGGGAGCTTTACTCTAACTAACCCGTGCTGTACCTGCCCTGGGAGTATTCGATGAGACAGTGTAGAGGGAGCTTTACTCTCTACCTAAGCTGTGCTGTTCCTAATGTGGTAATGCTTAACGCTGAGACAGGTTGGGGATGGGGGGGTAGTTTTAACCCCCAAGGATGGGTGGGGGGGTTAAGTTCTTAAAAATGTGAAACCCGACCCCAACCCGCTATGAACACACCTGCTCTCGAGAGGCGAGTCAGTAATTTTAATATGTTAATGAGGCTGCGTGCCTCAAATTTTAGCTGCCATTTGGATTTAACGGCTGTGGGCCAGGTTTCCCAGGGCTCGGGGAAACCCAGCAGCTAAAGGGAGGCGAGAACTGCCGGCTCCAACAGGTAAGTGCTTTTCCAGCACTGCTTGTGTGCCAGGAGGAACAGGAGTGCTCCCTCCGGCCCCCCAAGCAAACCTGCCGTGACCTGCCTCCCTCCCCTCGATCGTCCAACCCCATCCCTGCGATCTCCAGACCCCTACCACAATCCGATTCCCCCCCCCCCCCCCCCCCCAACCCACAATCGACCGATCCCCTCCCTGCGATCACTGGGCCTGCAATTAGCCTATCTCCCCGCGATCCAATGCCGACCTGCGATTTCCCCCCACCCCGGCGATCTCTCTCCCCCGTGATCTCTTCCCCCGCGATATCTCCCCCCGCAATCTCTTCTCCCCGCGATCTCTCCCCCCGCAATCTCTTCTCCCCGCGATCTCTCCCCCCGCAATCTCTTCTCCCCGCGATCTCTCCCCCCGTAATCTCTTCTCCCCGCGTAATCTCTTCCCCCGTGATATCTCCCCCCGCAATCTCTTCTCCCCACGATCTCTCCCCCCGCAATCTCTTCTCCCCGCGATCTCTCCCCCCGCAATCTCTTCTCCCCGCGATCTCTCCCCCCGTAATCTCCTCCCCGCGATCTCTTCTCCCCGCAATCTCTTCTCCCCGCGATCTCTCCCCCCGCAATCTCTTCTCCCCGCGATCTCTCCCCCCGTAATCTCTTCTCCCCGCGTAATCTCTTCTCCCCGCGATCTCTCCCCCCGCAATCTCTTCTCCCCGCGATCTCTCCCCCCGCAATCTCTTCTCCCCGCGATCTCTCCCCCCGTAATCTCTTCTCCCCGCGTAATCTCTTCTCCCCGCGATCTCTCCCCCCGCAATCTCTTCTCCCCGCGATCTCTTCTCCCCGCGATCTCTTCTCCCCGCAATCTCTTCTCCCCGTGATCTCTTCCCCCGCGATCTTTTCCCTTTGCCATCTCTTTCTTCTGCCATCTCTTCCCCGCCGCAATCTCTTCCCCTGTGATCTCTTCCCCCCCGCGATCTCTTCCCCCCCGCAATCTCTTCCCCCCACCCAACCCGTGATCCGATCCTCCACCCCGCTCCCTCCCCTCATCCCCGTAAATATCAGGACCAGAGTTCCTGAAGTGTAAAGTGTTTCATTGTTCTGCACTAACAATCCTCACCTTAATGAGCATAAAATTCAGACAAAACAACTAACATACAGGTACTGTAGGTTGAAGTGAGGCAGAGGTTTTACTTCAAACCCAGTACTTTACTAATGCTTATAAACTGTTTCAGCTTCACTCTAGCAGTTTATGATGCTGTACCTTATTTGCAGGTTCCTATGATGCATTTACTCCAAACCCTACTTTGTATGAAGACTGGTAGATTCCAGTTGGTAATATGCAGGTGGTGAGTGGTATTTGTCCAGTTCCTATTGCACGGGATGGTGTGAATCCACCATTTGATTCGGGATGGCTGCTCCAATGCACTGTGCTGTCCATTCAGACCTACAGCCCTACAATTCTGCACAATCTTGAGTTCCTGATCTCATTTATATCATTAGTTATGCTGCAAGAGTGGGGGAAATCCCAGGTCAAGTTTGTGCAGCTCCTCAAAGACCAGTGAAGCTGGAGGCCTGAAAGCAAATGTGTAACATTGATTGGTGGGGGGGGGGGAGGGGCGGCGGGGAGGGAGCAAGTAAAAAAAAGGGGATTGTGTTGGAGCTGGGGAGATGGTGGGAATATTTTTTTAAATTATGAAAATCTATGACAATAAGCATTAGATTTTGTATCCAAGAAGCAAGCTACCCCAGCCATGCACTAAGGGTTAAGCTTCAATGTTCCAGGACTAGGATTTCCTGCTGTTTACGTTCCAACCGACTGGACTTGAACTCACTTCCTCATGTCATCCTGTTAGTGTTGACCGGGATGCAGTTTGAGACAAGAGGCCATCAGCTTCAGGCAGAGACTGTGAGACTCAGAGGGGACGGGAGGGGAGGAATTATCCCTTTGCAAGAAGGTTGTTTAAACGCACTGTGTAGATGTAACACAGTTGCTAATAGATTGTTAAGTACCAGACTCTCACAGCAACCAGATCAGACCTCCAGCTCCAACATAATGTCACAATACATACAAGGAATTGTATGCTAAAGTATAAAGCTACAAAACAAAGGGAGCAAAAGGTGGCAGTGAGTTAAGGATACTTATCCAGCTGAACAGTTGAAGTGTTTAATGAGGATTAACAAATTTGGAGATAAAATGACAGGTTTAAACTGAGTGCTGGCTGATCCCTATTGTGAGTGCTGGCTGGTCTCTATTGTCAAAGCTGGCTGGTCTCTAATGTGAGTCATGGCTTGTCTCTAAAGTGAGTGCTGGCTGGTTTCTAATGTGAGTGCTGGCAGGTCTTTACTGTGAGTGCTGGCTGGTCTCTAATGCGAATTGTGGTTGATTCCTAATGTGAATTGTGGCTGATTCCTAATGTGAGTGCTGGCTGATCCCAAATGTGAATGCTGGCTGGTCCCTAATGTGAATGCTGGCTGGTCCCTAATGTGAATTCTGGCTGATCCCTAATGTGAATGCTGGCTGGTCCCTAAAGTCAACGCAGGTTGATCCCTAATGTGAATACTTTCTGGTCTCTAATGTGAGTGCTTTCTGGTCTCTAATGTGAGTGCTTTCTGGTCTCTAATGTGAGTGCTGGCTGGTCTCTAATGTGAGTGCTGGCTGGTCTCTAATGTGAGTGCTGGCTGGTCTCTAATGTGAGTGCTGGCTGGTCTCTAATGTGAGTGCTGGCTGGTCTCTAATGTGAGTGCTGGCTGGTCTCTAATGTGAGTGCTGGCTGGTCTCTAATGTGAGTGCTCGCTGGTCTCTAATGTGAGTGCTGGCTGGTCTCTAATGTAAGTGCTTTCTGGTCTCTAATGTGAGTGCTGGCTGGTCTCTAATGTGAGTGCTGGCTGGTCTCTATTGTGAGTGCTTTCTGGTATCTATTGTGAGTGCTGGCTGGTCTCTATTGTGAGTGCTGGCTGGTCTCTATTGTGAGTGCTGGCTGGTCTCTATTGTGAGTGCTGGCTGGTCTCTATTGTGAGTGCTGGCTGGTCTCTATTGTGAGTGCTGGCTGGTCTCTATTGTGAGTGCTGGCTGGTCTCTATTGTGAGTGCTGGCTGGTCTCTATTGTGAGTGCTGGCTGGTCTCTATTGTGAGTGCTGGCTGGTCTCTATTGTGAGTGCTGGCTGGTCTCTATTGTGAGTGCTGGCTGGTCTCTATTGTGAGTGCTGGCTGGTCTCTATTGTGAGTGCTGGCTGGTCTCTATTGTGAGTGCTGGCTGGTCTCTATTGTGAGTGCTGGCTGGTCTCTATTGTGAGTGCTGGCTGGTCTCTATTGTGAGTGCTGGCTGGTCTCTATTGTGAGTGCTGGCTGGTCTCTATTGTGAGTGCTGGCTGGTCTCTATTGTGAGTGCTGGCTGGTCTCTAATGTGAGTGCTGGCTGGTCTCTAATGTGAGTGCTGGCTGGTCTCTAATGTGAGTGCTGGCTGATCCCTAATGTCAATGGTTGATCCCTATCCGAATGCTGGCTGGTCTAGTGGGGTGCCGCAAGGATCGGTGCTTGGGCCTCAGCTATTTACAATCTATATTAATGACTTAGATGAAGGGACCGAGTGTAATGTATCCAAGTTTGCTGACAATACAAAGCTAGGTGGGAAAGTAAGCTGTGAGGAGGACACAAAGAGTCTGCAAAGGGATATAGTCAGGTTAAGTGAGTGGACAAGAAGGTGGCCGATGGAGTACAATATGGGGAAATGTGAGGTTATTCACTTTGGTAGGAAGAATAGAAAAACAGAATATTTTTTAAATGGTGAGAAACTATTAAATGTTGGTGTTCAGAGAGACTTGGGTGTCCTCGTACAAGAAACACAAAAAGTTAGTATGTAGGTACAGCAAGCAATTAGGAAAGCAAATGGCATGTTGGCCTTTATTGCAAGGGGGTTGGAGTACAAGAGTAAAGAAGTCTTACTACTGTTGTACAAGGCTTTAGTGGGACCTCACCTGGAGTACTGCGAACAGTTTTGGTCTCCTTATCTAAGGAAGAATATACTTGCCTTGGAGGCGGTGCAACAAAGGTTCACTTCGTTAATTCCTGGGATGAGAGGATTGTCGTATGAAGAGAGGTTGAGTAGAATAGGCCTATACTCTCTGGAGTTTAGAAGAATGAGAGGTGATCTCATTGAAACATATAAGATTATGAGGGGGCTTGACAGGGTAGATAGTGAGAGATTGTTTCCCCTGGATAGAGAGTCTAGAACCAGGAGAGCAAAGTCTCAGGATAAGGGGTCGGCCATTCAAGACTGAGATGAGGGTTGTGAATCTTTGGAATTCTCTACCCCAGAGGGCTGTGGCTGCTGTGTCATTGAATATGTTTAAGGCTGAGATGGATAGATTTTTGGAATCTAGGGAAATCAAGGGATATGGGGATCGGGCGGAAAAGTGGAATTGAGGTCAAAGATCAGTCATGATCTGATTGAATGGCAGAGCAGGCTCAAGGGGTCATGTGGCCTACTCCTGTTCCTTTTTGTTATGCTCTTATTTTCTTACAGTCTCTAATGTCAACGCTGGCTGGTCACTAATGTGAGAGCTGGCTGGTCCCTAATGTGAGTGTTGGTTACTCAACAATGTGTATGTTGGCTGGTCTCTAATGTGAGTGCTGGCTCGTCTCTAATGTGAGTGCTGGGTGGTCTCTAATGTGAGTGCTGGGTGGTCTCTAATGTGAGTGCTGGGTGGTCCCTAAAGTGAGTGCTGGCTGGCCCCTAATGTAAGTGTTGGCTGGCCCCCGATGTGAATGCTGGCTGGTCCCTGATGTGAATGCTGGCTGGTATCTAATGTGAGTGTTGGCTCGTCTCTAATGTGAGTGCTGGCTGGTCCATTATGTGAGTGCTGACTGTTCCCTAATGTGAGTGCTGGCTGGTCTCTAATGTGAGTGCAGGCTGGTCTCACTTGTAAGTGCTGGCTGATCCCTAATGTGAATTCTGGCTGGTCCCTAATGTGAGTCCTGGCTGGTTCCCAATGTGAGAGCTGGCTTCTCCCTAATGTGAGTGCTGGCTGTTCCATAATGTGAGTGCTGGTAGGTCTCTCATGTGAACGCTGGATGGTCCATAATGTGAGTGCTGGCTGATCCCTGATATGAGTGTTGGCTGGTCTCTAAAGTGAGTGCTGGCTGGTATCTAATGTGAGTGCTGGCTGGTCCCTAATGTGAGTGCTGGCTGGTCCCTAATGTGAGTGCTGGCTGGTCCCTAATGTGAGTGCTGGCTGGTCCCTAATGTGAGTGCTGGCTGGTCCCTAATGTGAGTGCTGGCTGGTCCCTAATGTGAGTGCTGGCTGGTCCCTAATGTGAGTGCTGGCTGGTCCCTAATGTGAGTGCTGGCTGGTCCCTAATGTGAGTGCTGGCTGGTCCCTATTTTGAGTGTTGGCTGGCCTCTAATGTGATTGCTGGCTGGTTACTAATGTGAGTGCTGGCTGGTCCCCAATGTGAGTGCTGGCTGGTCCCCAATGTGAGTGCTGGCTGGTCTCTAATGTGAGTGCTGGCTGGTCTCTAATGTGAGTGCTGGCTGGTCCCTAATGTGAGTGCTGGCTGGTCCCTAATGTGAGTGCTGGCTGGTCCCTAATGTGAGTGCTGGCTGGTCCCTAATGTGAGTGCTGGCTGGTCCCTAATGTGAGTGCTGGCTGGTCCCTAATGTGAGTGCTGGCTGGTCCCTAATGTGAGTGCTGGCTGGTCCCTAATGTGAGTGCTGGCTGGTCCCTAATGTGAGTGCTGGCTGGTCCCTAATGTGAGTGCTGGCTGGTCCCTAATGTGAGTGCTGGCTGGTCCCTAATGTGAGTGCTGGCTGATCTGTAATGTCAATGCTGACTGGTCTCTAATATCAATGCTAGCAGGTTTCTAATGTGAGTGCTGGCTGGTTTCTAATGTGAGTGCTGGCTGGTTTCTAATGTGAGTGCAGGCTGGTTCGAAATGTGAGTGCAGGCTGGTTCGAAATGTGAGTGCAGGCTGGTTCGAAATGTGAGTGCAGGCTGGTTCGAAATGTGAGTGCAGGCTGGTTCGAAATGTGAGTGCAGGCTGGTTCGAAATGTGAGTGCAGGCTGGTTCGAAATGTGTGTGCAGGCTGGTCCCCAATGTGATTGCTGGCTGGTCCCTAATGTGACTCCTGACAGGTCTCTAATGTCAATTTGGCTGGTCTCTAATGCGAGTGCTGGCTGGTCTCTAATGCGAGTGCTGGCTGGTCCCTAATGCGATTGCGGGCTGGTCCCGAATGTGACTCCTGACAGGTCTCTAATGTCAATTCTGGCTGGCCTGTAATGTGATTGCTGGCTGGTCCCTAATGTGAGTGCTGGCTGGTCCCTAATGTGATTGCTGGCTGGTCTCTAATGTGATTGCTGGCTGGTCTCTAATGTGATTGCTGGCTGGTCTCTAAAGTGATTGCTGGCTGGTTACTAATGTGAGTGCTGGCTGGTCTTTAATGTGAATGCTGGCTGGTCTGTAATGTGAATGCTGGTTGATGCCGAATGTGAATGTTGGCTGGTCCCTAATGTGAATGTTGGCTGGTCTCTAATATGAGTCCTGGCTGGTTCATAAGAACATAAGAACATAAGAAATAGAAGCAGGAGTAGGCCAATCGGCCCCTCGAGCCTGCTCCGCCATTCAATAAGATCATGGCTGATCTGATCCCAACCACAAATCTAAAGAACACAAGAAGTAGGAGCAGGACCCGGCCGCTCAGCCCCTGGGCCCTCTCCGCCACCCACAGGGCCTTGACCGATCCGAACTCAGCTTCATGTCCAATTTCCTGCCCGCTCCCCATAACCCCTAATTCCCTTTACTTCTAGGAAACTGCCTATTTCTGTTTTAAATTTATCTAATGATGTAGCTTCCACAGCTTCCTGGGGCAGCAAATTCCACAGACCTACTACCCTCTGAGTGAAGAAGTTTCTCCTCATCTCAGTTTTGAAAGAGCAGCCCCTTATTCTAAGATTATGCCCCCTAGTTCTAGTTTCACCCATCTTTGGGAACATCCTTACCGCATCCACCCGATCAAGCCCCTTCACAATCTTATATGTTTCAATAAGATCGCCTCTCATTCTTCTGAACTCCAATGAGTAGAGTCCCAATCCACTCAACCTCTCCTCATATGTCCACCCCCTCATCCCCGGGATTAACCGAGTGAACCTTCTTTGTACTGCCTCGAGAGCAAGTATGTCTTTTCTTAAGTATGGACACCAAAACTGTATGCAGTATTCCAGGTGCGGTCTCACTAATACCTTATATAACTGCAGCAATACCTCCCTGTTTTTATATTCTATCCCCCTAGCAATAAAAGCCAACATTCCGTTGGCCTTCTTGATCACCTGCTGCACCTGCATACTAACTTTTTGATTTTCTTGCACGAGGACCCCCAGATCCCTTTGTACTGCAGTACTTTCCAGTTTCTCGCCATTAAGATAATAACTTGCTCTCTGATTTTTCCTGCCAAAGTGCATAACCTCACATTTTCCAATATTGTATTGCATCTGCCAAATCTCCGCCCACTCACCCAGCCTGTCTGTATCCCCTTGTAGGTTTTTAATGTCCTCCTCACTCTCTACTTTCCCTCCCATCTTTGTATCATCTGCAAATTTTGATATGTTGCACTCGGTCCCCTCCTCCAAATCGTTAATATAGATTGTAAAGAGTTGGGGACCCAGCACCGACCCCTGTGGAACACCACTGGTTACTGGTTGCCAGTCCGAGAATGAACCATTTATCCCAACTCTCTGCTTCCTGTTAGATAACCAATCCTCCACCCATGCCAGAATATCACCCCCAATCCCGTGATTTTTTATCTTGAGCAATAATCTTTTATGTGGCACCTTGTCGAATGCCTTCCGGAAGTCTAAATACACTACGTCCACTGGTTCCCCTTCATCCACCCTGTACGTTATGTCCTCAAAGAACTCAAGCAAATTTGTCAGACATGACTTCCCCTTCATAAAGCCATGCTGACTTTGTCCTATTAAATTATGCTTATCTAAATGTTCCGTTACTGTCTCCTTAATAATAGACTCCAAAATTTTACCCACCACAGATGTTAGGCTAACTGGCCTATAATTTCCAGCCTTCTGCCTACTACCCTTTTTCAATAAGGGTGTTACATTAGCAGTTTTCCAATCTGCCAGGACCTTTCCTGAGTCCAGGGAATTTTGGAAAATTATTACCAAAGCATCCACAATCCCTACTGCCACTTCCCTCAAGACCTTAAGATGTCAGCCATCAGGTCCAGGGGATTTATCCGCTTTGAGTCCCATTATTTTACTGAGTACCATCTCCTTAGTGATTTAAATCGTATATAGCTCCTCCCCCCTGCTAGAGCCCCCTGTTTGTCCAGTGTTGGGATATTCTTAGTGTCCTCTACTGTAAAGACTGAAACAAAATATTTGTTCAGCATTTTTGCCATCTCCATGTCTCCCACCATTAATTTCCCGGTCTCGTCCTCTAAGGGACCTACGTTTGCCTTCGCCACCCTTTTTCTTTTTATATAACTATAGAAACTCTTGCTATCTGTTTTTATATTTTTTGCTAATTTCTTTTCATAATCTATCTTCCCTTTCTTAATCAATCCTTTAGTTACTTTTTGCTGTCTTTTGAAGACTTCCCAATCTTCTATCCTCCCACTAAGTTTGGCTACCTTATATGTCCTTGTTTTTAGTCGGATACTATCCTTAATTTCTTTACTTAGCCACGGATGGCTATCATTTCTTTTACACCCTTTTTTCCTCAGTGGAATATATATTTTTTGAAAGTTGTAAAATAACTCCTTAAATGAACACCACTGTTCATGTACCGTCTTACCCTTTAATCTATTTTCCCAGTCCACTTTAATCAATTCTGCTCTCATACCATCATAGTCTCCTTTATTCAAGCTCAGTACGCTTGTTTGAGAATCAACCTTCTCACCCTCTAATTGGATATGGAATTCAACCATGTTGTGGTCACTTATTCCAAGGGGATCCTTAACTAGGACATTATTAATTAATCCTGACTCATTACACAGGACCAGGTCCAAGGTTGCCTGCACCCTTGTAGGATCAGTTACATACTGCTCAAGAAATCCATCCCTAATGCACTCAATGAACTCTTCCTCAAGGCTGCCCTGCCCAATTTGATTTGTCCAGTTAATATGATAGTTAAAATCCCCCATAATTATAGCTGTTCCCTTGTTACATGCCCCGACTATTTCCTGATTAATACTTCTTCCAGCAGAGTTGCAACTATTAGGAGGCCTATATACTATGCCCACTAGTGTTTTTTTCCCCTTATTATTCCTTATCTCTACCCAAACTGTTTCATTATCTTGATCCTTTGTCCCAATATAATTTCTCTGTATTACAGTGATTCCTTCCTTTATTAACATAGCCATCCCAACTCCCCTTCCTTCCTGCCTGTCCTTCCTGATTGTTAAATACCCTGGCATATTTAATTCCCAGTCGTTGTCACCCTGCAGCCATGTTTCTGTAATGGCCACACGATCATACCCATATGTAGTTATTTGTGCCGTTAACTCGTCCATTTTGTTACGAATGCTACGTGTATTCAGATAAAGAACTTTCAAATCTGTTTTGTGACACTTAGTTCCTGCTTTTTCCTTTTTTAACACTTTACCTATTACTCCATACCTTCTGTCCCTTCCTGATACGCTTTCCTCTGTCTCCCTGCTCAGGTTCCCAACCCCCTGCCACTTTAGTTTAAACCCTCCCCAACAGCACTAGCAAACACTCCCCCTAGGACAGCGGTCCCAGCCCTGCCCAGGTGCAGACCGTCCGGTTTGTACTGGTCCCACCTCCCCCAGAACCGGTTCCAATGGCCCAGGAATATGAATCCCGCCCTCTTGCACCATCTCTTAAGCCACGTATTCATCCTAGCTATCCTGTCATTCCTACTCTGACTTGCCCGTGGCACTGGTAGCAATCCTGAGATTACTACCTTTGAGGTCCTATTTTTTAATTTACCTCCTAACTCCCTATATTCTGCTTTTAGGACCTCATCCCCTTTTTTACCGAAATCGTTGGTGCCGATGTGCACCACGACAGCTGGCTGTTCGCCCTCCCCCTCCAAAATGTTCTGTAGCCGCTCCGAGACGTCCTTGACCCTTGCACCAGGGAGGCAACACACCATCCTGGAGTCTCAGTTGCGGCCGCAGAAACGCCTATCTATTCCCCTTACAATTGAGTCCCGTATCACTATAGCTCTTCCACTCTTTTTCCTCCCAGCCTGTGCAGCAGAGCCACCCGTGGTGCCAGGAAGTTGGCTGCTGCTGCCTTCCCCTGATAAGTCATCCCCCCCAACAGCATCCAAAGTGGTATATCTGTTTGAGAGGGGGATGGCCACAGGGGACCCCTGCACCACCTGCCTGCACCTCTTACTCTGCCTGGTGGTCACCCATTCACTTCCTGCCTGTACACCCTTTACCTGCGGTGTGACCAACTCGCTAAACGTTCCTAATGTGAGAGCTGGCTTCTCTCTAATGTGAGAGCTGGCTTCTCTCTAATGTGAGTGCTGGCTTCTCTCTAATGTGAGTGCTGGCTGCTCCATAATGTGAGTGCTGGCTGCTCCATAATGTGAGTGCTGGCTGCTCCATAATGTGAGTGCTGGCTGCTCCATAATGTGAGTGCTGGCTGCTCCATAATGTGAGTGCTGGCTGCTCCATAATGTGAGTGCTGGCTGCTCCATAATGTGCGTGCTGGCTGTTCCCCGATACGAGTGCTGGCTGGTATCTAATGTGAGTGCTGGCTGGTCTCCAATGTGAGTGCTGGCTGGTCCCTAATGTGAGTGCTGGCTGGTCCCCAATGTGAGTGCTGGCTGGTCTCTGATGTGAATGCTGGTTAATTCCTAATGTGAATTCTGGCTGGTCCCTAATGCGAGTCCTGGCTAGTTCCCATGTGAGAGCTGGCTTCTCCTTAAGGTGAGTGGTGGCTGCTCTATAATGTGAGTGCTGGTAGGTCTCTCATGTGAACGCTGGATGGTCCATAAAGTAAGTGCTGGCTGGCCCCTAATGTGAGTGTTGGCTGGTCCCTGAAATGAATGCTGGCTGGTACCTAACGTGAATGCTGGCTGGTCCCTAATTGAGTGCTGGTTGGTCCATAATGTGATTGCTGGCTGGTCCGTATTGTGACTGCTCGCTGGTCATTAATGTGAATGCTGTCTGGTCTCTGATGTGAGTACTGGCTGGTCTCTAATATGAATGCCGGTTGATCCCCAACGTGAGTGGTGGCTGATCCCAAATGTGAGTGCTGGCTGGTCCCTACTGAGTATGATGGCGGGTTTCTAATGTGAGTGCTGGCTGGCCTCTAATGTGAGTGCTGGCTGGCCTCTAATGTGAGTGCTGGCTGGCCTCTAATGTGAGTGCTGGCTGGCCTCTAATGTGAGTGCTGGCTGGCCTCTAATGTGAGTGCTGGCTGGCCTCTAATGTGAGTGCTGGCTGGCCTCTAATGTGAGTGCTGGCTGGCCTCTAATGTGAGTGCTGGCTGGTCTCTAATGTGAGTGCTGGCTGGTCTCTAATGTGAGTGTTGGCTGGCCTCTAATGTGAGTGCTGGCTGGCCTCTAATGTGAGTGCTGGCTGGCCTCTAATGTGAGTGCTGGCTGGCCTCTAATGTGAGTGCTGGCTGGCCTCTAATGTGAGTGCTGGCTGGCCTCTAATGTGAGTGCTGGCTGGCCTCTAATGTGAGTGCTGGCTGGCCTCTAATGTGAGTGCTGGCTGGTCTCTAATGTGAGTGCTGGCTGGTCCATAATGTGAGTGCTGGCTAGTCTCAACTGTGGTTCCTTGCTGGTCCCTAATGTGAGTGCTGGCTGGTCTGTAAGGTCAATGCTGGCTAGTTTCTAATGTCAATGCTGACTGGTCTCTCATGTCAATGCTAGCAGGTCTCCAATGTGCGTGCTGGCTGGTCCCTAATGTGAATGCTGCCTGGTCGCTAATGTGAGTGCTGCCTGGTCCCTAATGTGAGTGCTGCCTGGTCCCTAATGTGAGTGCTGGCTGGTCTCTAATGTGAGTGTCAGCTTATTTTTTAAAATTCGTTCATGGGATGTGGGCGTCTCTGGCGAGGCCAGCTTTTATTGCCCATCCCGAATTGCCCTTGAGAAGGTGGTGGTGAGCCGCCTCCTTGAACCGCTGCAGTCCGTGTGGTGAAGGTTCTCCCACAGTGCTGTTAGGAAGGGAATTCCAGGATTTTGACCCAGCGACGATGAAGGAACGGCGATATATTTCCAAGTCGGGATGGTGTGTGACTTGGAGGGGAACGTGCAGGTGGTGTTGTTCCCATGTGCCTGCTGCTCTTGTCCTTCTAGGTGGTAGAGGTCGCGGGTTTGAGAGGTGCTGTCGAAGAAGCCTTGGCGAGTTGCTGCAGTGCATCCTGTGGATGGTACACACTGCAGCCACTGTGCGCCAGTGGTGAAGGGAGTGAATGTTTAGGTGGTGGATGAGGTGCCAATCAAGTGGGCTGCTTTGTCCTGGATGGTGTCGAGCTTCTTGAGTGTTGTTGGAGTTGCACTCATCCTGGCAAGTGGAGAGTATTCCATCACACTCCTGACTTGTGCCTTGTAAATGGTGGAAAGGCTTGGGGGAGTCAGGAGGTGAGACACTCACCACAGAATACCCAGCCTCTGACCTGCTCTTGTAGCCACAGTATTTATGTGGCTGGTCCAGTTAAGTTTCTGGTCAATGGTGACCCCCAGGATGTTGATGGTGGGGGATTCGGCGATGGTAATGCCGTTGAAGGTCAAGGGGAGGTGGTTAGACTCTCTCTTGTTGGAGATGGTCATTGCCTGGCACTTGTCTGGCGCGAATGTTTCTTGCCACTCATGAGCCCAAGCCTGGATGTTGTCCAGGTCTTGCTGCATGCGGGCTCGGACTGCTTCATTATTTGAAGGGTTGCGAATGGAACTGAACACTGTGCAATCATCAGCGAACATCCCCATTTCTGACCTTATGATGGAGGGAAGGTCATTGATGAAGCAGCTGAAGATGGTTGGGCCTCGGACACTGCCCTGAGGAACTCCTGCAGCAATGTCCTGGGGCTGAGATGATTGGCCTCCAACAACCACTACTATCTTCCTTTGTGCAAGGTATGACTCCAGCCACTGGAGAGTTTCCCCCCTGATTCCCATTGACTTCAATTTTACTTGGGCTCCTTGGTGCCGCACTTGGTCAAATGCTGCCTTGATGTCAAGGGCAGTCACTCTCACCTCACCTCTGGAATTCAGCTCTTTTGTCCATGTTTGGACCAAGGCTGTAATGAGGTCTGGAGCCGAGTGGTCTTGGTGGAACCCAAATTGAGCATCGGTGAGCAGGTTATTGGTGAGTAAGTGCCACCCGATAGCACTGTCGACGACATCTTCCATCACTTTGCTGATGATTGAGAGTGGACTAATGGGGCGGTAATTGGCCGGATTGGATTTGTCCTGCTTTTTGTGGACAGGACATACCTGGGCAATTTTCCACATTGTCAGGTAGATGCCAGTGTTGTTGCTGTACTGGAACAGCTTGGTTAGAGGCGCGACTAGTTCTGGAGCACAAGTCTTCAACACTACAGCTGGGATGTTGTCGGGGCCCATAGCCTTTGGTGTATCCATTGCACTCAGCCGTTTCTTGATATCACGTGGAGTGAATCGAATTGGCTGAAGACTGGCTTCTGTGATGGTGGAGATATCGGGAGGAGGCTGAGATGGATCATCCACTCAGCACTTCTGGCTGAAGATGGTTGCAAATGCTTCAGCCTTGTCTGTTGCACTCACGTACTGGACTCCGCCATCATTGAGGATGGGGATGTTCACAGAGCCTCCTCCTCCCATTAGTTGTTTAATTGTCCACCACCATTCACAACTGGATGTGGCAGGACTGCAAAGCTTTGATCTGATCCGTTGGTTGTGGAATCGCTTAGTCCTGTCTGTGGTATGTTGCTTCCGCTATTTAGCATGCATGTAGTCCTGAATTGTAGCTTCACCAGGTTGGCACCTCATTTTTAGGTACGCCTTGTGCTGTTCCTGGCAAGCTCTTCTACATTCCTCATTGAACCAGGATTGATCCCCTGACTTGTTGGTAATGGTAGAGTGAGGAATATGCCGGGCCATGAGGTTACACATGGTGCTGGAATACAATTCTGATGGCCCACAGCCCCTCATGGATGCCCAGTTTTGAGCTGCTAGATCTGAATCCATGCCATTTAGCACGGTGGTAGTGCCACACAACACGTTGGATGGTATCCTCAGTCCGAAGACGGGACTTCGTCTCCACGAGGACTGTGCGGTGATCACTCCTACTAATTCATAATTCTTACTGTGAATGCTGACTGGTCCCTAATATGTCTGCTGGCTGGTCCCTAATGTGAGTACCAGCTGCTCCATAATGTGAGTGCCGGCTGCGCCATAATGTGAGTGCCGGCTGCGCCATAATGTGAGTGCCGGCTGCGCCATAATGTGAGTGCCGGCTGCGCCATAATGTGAGTGCCGGCTGCGCCATAATGTGAGTGCCGGCTGCGCCATAATGTGAGTGCCGGCTGCGCCATAATGTGAGTGCCGGCTGCGCCATAATGTGAGTGCCGGCTGCGCCATAATGTGAGTGCCGGCTGCGCCATAATAGGTGTGCTGGCTGCTTTCTAAGGTGACCGCTTTCTAGTTTCTAATGTGAGTGCTGGCTGGTCCCTAATGTGACTCCTGACTAGTCACTAATATCCGTGCTGGCTGGTCACTGATGTCAGTGCTGGCTGATATCGACTGTGAGTGCTGGCTGGTCAGTAATGTGAGTATTAGCTGGTCTTTAATGTGAGTGCTGGCTGGTCTCTAATGTGAGTGCTGGCTGGTCCCTAATGTGAGTGCTGGCTGGTCCCTAATGTCAATGCTGACTGATCCTAATTTCAATGCTGTCGGGTCCCTAATGTGAGTGCCGGCTGCTCCATGATGTGAATGCTGGCTGCTCCATACTAGGAGTGCTGGCTGCTTTCTAAAGTGAATGCTGGCTGGCCTCTAATGTGAGTGCTGGCTAGTCCCTAATGTGACTCTTGACTGGTCTCTAATGTCAGTGTTGGCTGGTCACTAATGTGAGTGCCGGCTGGTCAATAATGTGAGTGCCGGCTGGTCAATAATGTGAGTGCCGGCTGGTCACTAATGTGAGTGCCGGCTGGTCACTAATGTGAGTGCCGGCTGGTCTCTAATGTGAGTGCCGGCTGGTCTCTAATGTGAGTGCCGGCTGGTCCCTAATGTCAGTGCTGACTGATCCGAATTTCAATGCTGGTGGATCCCTCAAGTGAATGCTGGCTGGTCCCTCACGTGAATGCTGGCTGGCCCCATGCTGTTACCTTTAAGGACCGCAGGTTAGGCTCTATAGCTAGTTTTCTTGGCAAAGAATGACCATCGCGAACAAGAAAAACTCAACCTCCTCCCCTTTACCTTCAAATTGCACTGCTACTGCCAATTCCTCATCATCAATATATGGGCTTTCATCATTGACCAGAAGCTTAACTAGACCAGCCATATTGATACCATATCGACAAGAGCAAGGCAGAAACTGGGTATTCCACCTACCCCTACTTCCCTTTCTGTCTCTCCTGAAAATGCTATGATGTGGAAAATGCTTTAAGCAGGAATGTTAAGTTTTCTGCCCTGTCAAACCTTAACCACGACTCTGTTGTGACTCTTATATGATATAGGAGTCATACCACTCCGTATAGTTAGTAATGCTTCTAAAGCTTCAATTTTTGTTTTGAATACTTTGTGTATTCACATATTTAATGCTGACTCCATTTTTGGCAATCTTACTCGTTTTAATTCGGGCTCCTTCCAATTTGTTCTTTATTACTTTCTTGTTTTTCTCTTTTCCTTTTGTACATCCCTTGCCCATTTTTACTTTCCTCTCTGTTTCCTCATCTTGTTCTTCTCTTCCCTGCCATACTAGTTTAAACTCTCCGCCACAGCTCTAGTTACTCCCCCAGCTAGGATATAGGTCCAAGCCCTGTTCAGGTGAAGCCCATTCATCCTCTACACGCTACCCCTCTCCGAGAACTGATTCCAGTGTCCCAACTACCTGAACCCTTCCCTGCTATACCATCTCTTCACACATTTACTTTGCTTATCTTGCTATTCCTATAGTGTCTGACTGTTAACACTGGGAGTAATCCTTGGATTACTACTCTTGAGGTTTTGCTCTTCAATCAGTCTCCTGATTCCTTAAACTCCTGTTGCAGGGCATCGGTAATGAATCATAGAATGGTTACAGAAGGAGGTCATTCGGCCCATCAAGCCTGTACCAGCTCTTTGTAAGAGCAATCCAGTTAGTCCCATCCCCCCGCTCTTTCCCCGTAGCCCTGCAGATTTTTTCCCTTCAAGTGATTATCCAATTCCTTTTTGAAAGCCATGATTGAATCTGCTTCCACCACCCTTTCAGGCAGCACTTTGCAGATCACAACTACTCGCTGTGTAAAAACGTTTTTCCTCATGTCGCCTTTGGTTCTTTTGACAATCACCTTAAGTCCTCTGGCTCTCAACCCTTCCGCCAATGGGAACAGTTTCTCTTTATTTACTTTATCTAAACCCTTCATGATTTTGAACACTTTTATCAAATCCCCTCTTAACCTTCTCTGCTGTAAGGAGAACAACCCTAGCTTTTCAAGTCAACCCACATAACTTAAGTTCCTCATCCCTGGAACCATTCTAGTAAATCTTTTCTGCACCCTCTCTAAGGCCTTCACATCCTTCCTAAAGTGCAGTGCCCAGAAATGCACACAATACTCCATTTGTGGCCGAACCAATGTTTTATAAAGGTTCAACATAACTTCCTTGCTTTTGTACTCTATGCCTTTATTTATAAAGCCCAGGATCCTGTATGCTTTTTCAACTGCTTTCTCAACTTGTCCTGCCACCTTCAAAGATTTGTGCACATATACTCCAGCTCCCTCTGTTCTTGCACCCCCTTTAGAATTGTACCCTCTAGTTTATATTACCTCTCCTCATTCTTCCTACCAAAATGTATCTCTTCACACTTGTCTGCGTTAAATTTCATCTGCCATGTGTCCGCCCATTCCACCAGCTTGTCAATGTCCTCTTAAAGTCTATTACTATCCTCCTCACTGTTTACTACACTTCCAAGTTTTGTGTCATCTGCAAATATTTAAATAAGTCCAAGTCGTTAATATGTATCAAAAAAATCAGTGGTCCTAGTACCGACCCCTGGGGAACACCACTGTATACCTCCCTCCAGTCCGAGAAACAACCGTTCACCACTCCTCTCTGTTTCCTGTCACATAGCCAATTTCGTATTCATGCTAACATGCAATTTTGCTGACAAGCCTATTATGTGGCTCTTTATCAAATGCCTTTTGAAAGTGCGTGTACACGACATCAACTGCATTGCCCTCATCAATCCTCTCCATTACTTCACCAAAAACTCAAATCAAGTTAGTTAAACACGATTTCCCTTTAACAAATCCGTGCTGGCTTTCCTTTATTAATCCATACTTGTCCAAGTGACTATTAATTTTGTCTCAGATTATCGTTCCTAAAAGCTTCCTCACCACCGAGGTTAAACTTTCTGGCCTGTAGTTGCTGGTTTTATCCTTACACCCTTTTTTGAACAAGAGTGTAACATTTGCAATTCTCCAGTCCTCTGCCACCACCCTCATATCTGAGGAGGATTAGAAGATTATGGCCAGCACCTCGGCAATTTCCACTCTTACTTCTCTCAGCAACCTAGGATGCATCCCATCTGGACCAGGTGACTTATTTACTATAAGTATACCCAGCTTTTCTAATACATCCTCTTTCTCAATTTTTAGCCTATCCAATTTCTCAACTACCTCTCTTTTACTGTGACTTTCGCAGCGTCGTTTTCCTTGGTAAAGACAGATGCAAAGTACACATTTAGTACCTCAGCCATGCCGTCTGCCTCCATGCGTAGATCTCCTTTTTGGTCTTTAATCGGCCCCACCCCTCCTTTGACTACTCGTTTACTGTTTATATTCCTAGAGAAGACTTTTGGATGCCCTTTTATGTTAGCCACTAGTCTATTCTCATACTCTCTCCTTGCCCCTCTCATTTTCTTTTTCACTTTCACCATGTAGACTATTCCCTTGGGGAGTCAGTGAAAAGGGGCCATCAATTTAAAATTTAAATTAAATGAGTGACAATATGAGGTTAGGAGAGATTTCTTCTTGCAGAGGGTGGTTGAGGGTGGCATAGACCATTGCATTGTTTAAGGGAAAACGAGATAAACATTTGAAGCAGGGGAAGATACTGAGCTATGGGGGGGGGGGGGCGCGGGGCGGGGCGGGGAGAGCAGGGCAGCAGGATTAGTTTTGGATTGCTCTAGCAAAGAGCCAGTACAGGCTATGATGGGCTGAATGGCATCCTGTGCTGTAAACTTTTATGGATCACCAGTGCCCAATCCTATTTATCAACTTTGTTGCAATTTCTTGTCATCCCTCCAAGGGCAGGATGTACCCAATGCGATATGGTGCCTAGACTGTGCACAATTCTTAAGGTGGAGTGGACCAGTATTTTGTGCAAACTAGCACTTACTGTTTCAAAAAATACTTCTGTTTATATGTGTTCTTTGTTCAGTTTGACTAACTTACTCAACAAATTATCAAATGGTGCTGTGCTGACAAGAATTCTCAGTTGGGTATTGTATCTGCAATTCACGCAAATCTTAATCCAAGTCTCCCACTTGCAGCAAATTTTTTTGCACTTTTATCGGGATTCAGCTATCAATACATTGAAACTTAATCAGCCCACACTGTAATGCCTGCAAGTGCATTTCCCTACAGTCCGGACTGTCTGCCCTCACGCCTTTTTTTCTAAGGCCACTGTTACCTCTCCCTGGATCCCAGCTGCTGCTTTCTTGCCAACCAGCTCACTTTGTGAATTTGCACTATGTTTCCCACCTCAATGAATAAATAGCAGGTCTGGTTCAGGTTTGAAACATTTCCAGCTGCCCCTTTGTAATGCTCAGAATGTCAAGTGGACCAGAATTGCCCTGGAGTGCCAGTGCAGAATGTCCTTGGCCTCAATAACAGTTGTCAGGACCTCATTTTAATTCTGATTGATGTTTTCATGTCGGGGATTTAAGACTTGGAATAAGGATGAAAAGCATTAGTGCCACTATACTCGAATTTATCCTCGGCCACTGACAGTCAAGCGTGCAATGTTTATGGTGGAGAGTAGAGTTGGGTGTCATGTCTGCTGATTGTGTTGCCGTAGTGCAGCATGGTAGTTGAGGAAGAAGAGCAAATGCATTTGGAAAAGACGCTGCTAGCACAGGCCTTAGTGCAATGTAGAGGTAACTTAAGAGGCTGTGTGCGATTCCTCGAATTCTGAGCGCTGTAGCCTTTGGCAAATGAGAGGTGATTATTTTTCCATTGTGGGATAGATAGCTGGATCCATTTGTTTAACTATTCTTCTTAATTGATAAAAAGTTGAAATGAGAATACTGTAATAGTTGGTGGAAAGAAAAACACGATCAATAGACCTGCAGCTACAGTAAAGAAATAAATGGGATTTTTTAAAAAAACGTAGCGTTTTCTCATAGTTTAAACTGATTTGCAAATTTCCCACCAGTTCCAGCAATGACAGTGTTAAAGAGTTGGATTAGCAACACAGCTTGTCCTTGGGAGTCTGAATGGGTCAGTTCCGCTGCAGGGCATTCCCTGTGGGCTCTGATACTATTTTAGTATGTTTGTCTCTGACAGGCCTTCCTCGTTTTTTTTAAGGGTGTGGTTTAAAGATAGTCAGGAATTTGAAGTACCTCAGATCTTCCTGGTGCCACTGCTTGGAGCTCTGCGGGAATAGCCTTTCACCACAGGCTTAGCTCTCCCGCAGCAGGATGTGTGCATTAGTCACGCAGTCAGTCAAAGAGGGTGTCGAAGGCAGGAGAGTTCCCTAAGTGATGCATTAACTTCTGCCACATGGCTGTTCAAGTTGTAGGACTGCTACTGCCTGAGGTGTTAAAGGGCATTTACACTTCACGTTTGTGAAAGGGTTTCTTCACGTAGTGGTGTGGGAGTTTTGGAAGAAGTCCAGCACAAGAAAGAGAGGGCCTGCGTGCCGAGACCTCTTAAATTGTGGAAGGGACTGTGAACCCAGTCCATGATGGTACATCCTGCGAGACGTCAGCAGTAAGTGACGCTTTTCACTCTTTATCACGAGATCTACTGACCCATTTAGGGGCTGAGTGATTTCCTGACCCTTTTAAAATGTGCACTTATTTTGATCTTACATCGTATGTGCTAAAGCAATTTTGCTGTGACCTTCTGAGGGTGAATATTTAGAACTGGAGTTAGAGAATTCTTCTTTGTGATATGATATTTGTAATTTGCTCCGAGAATTTGTTCTTTCCTTTCTGCTGAAACTCAGCTGCAATTTCTCTAAAAAGGTCCCGGCTTGAGATTCAAGTGCTCTTACACTGTTTGGAGTTTGTATATGGATTGCATTTTCTGTGCAGCGGGGATCCATTAAAGTTCAGAGATTTTTCTTTCCTCATGCTCAAAATTTTTCTTTTGCCATAAAAACACCCAGAATCAGATAATGACTCATGCCACTGCCGAAGCTTCGAATTCCCCTCAGGGTTAGGTGGGATTTCAGCAAAGTGGAATGGTGAGTGAGAGAAAGTTTTATAACTGGAGCTGTGGAAACATCCAGAAGCACAATTCTAGATTCTGTCCATTCAAACTTGGGCTGTGTCATAAGAGAGCATTAGAACTGTATAACACCAGGGTGAAGTCATAGTGGATATAGGCCTGTATAACGCTGGAGTAAAGTACTGATGGGTACAGGCCTATCACTGTATAATGCTGGGATGAAGTTCTGATTGTACTGGTCTGTCACTGTATAGCACTGGGATGAAGTACTGTGGGTACAGGTCTGTCACTGTATAACACTGGGGTAAAGTACTGATGGGTACAGGCCTATCACTGTATAACACTGGCATGAAGTATTGGTGGTACAGGTCTGTCACTGTATAATACTGGAGCATTGATGGCACAGACCTGTCAATGTATAACACTGGCGTGAAGTATCAGTGGTTACAGCTAAAGGTGTTTTTACATTAGACTGCAAACACAAGCTCTCCTGCTGCACTCGCAAACTGAAATGATCTGATCTTTGTCAGTGGTGGCTGAAGATTTTTTTATGGGTCCTCGGATCTGCTGTCAGAATGGGGACGCAACGTGTTGGCCTGCTGAATTTATTGCACTGGTAAAAATGTCACATCCTGGTGTCGTGTCACAAAGTAGAGCCTGGCTGAGAAGCAGATTCCCTGGCCAATCCACTGCATGCTTTATTCCCAGTGTTGTGCCTTGAATCAGTGTCTGATGCACCAACATGGAGCCAGGAACAAAGTAATAACAGCAATGGGAGAGACCAGACTGGCAGAAAAAAAGAAATATACAGACACTTTAGGAATCTCAAACAGCATTAAATCAGTATTAGTACCCAGAGTATCCCACGACCTTAAAAGTGTATGAGTACCCAGTGTATCATACATTAAACATGTATTAGTACCCAGAGTATCCCACAACATAAAACATGTATTAGTACCCTGAATGTCACACAATAAACATGTATTAGTACCCAGAGTATCACACAACATAAAACATGTATTAATACCCTGAATATCACACATTAAACATGTATTACTACCCAGAGTATCGCACATTAAACGTATGAACATAGGAGCAGGAGTTGGCCATTCAGCCCCTTGAGCCTGTTCCGCCATTCAGTTAGATCGTGGCTGATCTGTGTCTTAACTCAACCTACCCGCCTTGGTTCCCTAACCCTTAATATCCTTGCCTAACAAAAATCTATCAATTTTAGTTTTGAAATTTACAAGCGACCTAGCCTCAACAGCTTTTTCATACAAGCATAGAAGTTTGCAACATGGAAACAGGCCCTTCGGCCCAACATGTCCACGTCGCCCAGTTTATACCACTAAGCTAGTCCCAATTGCCTGCACTTGGCCCATATCCCTCTATACCCATCTTACCCATGTAACTGTCCAAATACTTTTTAAAAGACAAAATTGTACCCGCCTCTACTACTGCCTCTGGCAGCTCGTTCCAGACACTCACCACCCTTTGAGTGAAAAAATTGCCCCTCTGGACCCTTTTGTATCTCTCCCCTCTCACCTTAAATCTATGCCCCCTCGTTATAGACTCCCCTACCTTTGGGAAAAGATTTTGACTATCTACCTTATCGATGCCCCTCATTATTTTATAGACTTCAAAAGATCACCCCTAAACCTCCTACTCTCCAGGGAAAAAAGTCTCAGTCTATCCAACCTCTCCCTATAAGTCAAACCATCAAGTCCCGGTAGCATCCTAGTAAATCTTTTCTGCACTCTTTCTAGTTTAATAATATCCTTTCTATAATAGGGTGACCAGAACTGTACACAGTATTCCAAGTGTGGCCTTACTAATGTCTTGTACAACTTCAATAAGACATCCCAACTCCTGTATTCAATGTTCTGACCAATGAAACCAAGCATGCTGAATGCCTTCTTCACCACTCTATCCACCTGTGACTCCACTTTCAAGGAGCTATGAACCTGTACTCCTAGATCTCTTTGTTCTATAACTCTCTCCAACGCCCTACCATTAACGGAGTAGGTCCTGGCCCGATTCGATCTACCAAAATGCATCACCACACATTTATCTAAACTAAACTCCATCTGCCATTCATCGGCCCACTGGCCCAATTTATCAAGATCCCGTTGCAATCCTAGATAACCTTCTTCACTGTCCACAATGCCACCAATCTTGGTGTCATCTGCAAACTTACTAACCATGCCTCCTAAATTCTCATCCAAATCATTAATATAAATAACAAATAACAGCGGACCCAGCACCGATCCCTGAGGCACACCGCTGGTCACAGGCCTCCAGTTTGAAAAACAACCCTCTACAGCCACCCTCTGTCTTCTGTCGTCAATCCAATTTTGTATCCAATTGGCTACCTCACCTTGGATCCCGTGAGATTTAACCTTATGTAACAACCTACCATGCGGTACCTTGTCAAAGGCTTTGCTAAAGTGCATGTAGACCACGTCTACTGCACAGCCCTCATCTATCTTCTTGGTTACCCCTTCAAAAAACTCAATCAAATTCGTGAGACATCATTTTCCTCTCACAAAACCATGCTGACTGTTCCTAATCAGTCCCTGCCTCTCCAAATGCCTGTAGATCCTGTCTCTCAGAATACCCTCTAACAACTTACCCACTACAGATGTCAGGCTCACCGGTCTGTAGTTCCCAGGCTTTTCCCTGCCTCCCTTCTTAAACAAAGGCACAAAATTTGCTACCCTCCAATCTTCAGGCACCTCACCTATAGCTGTCGATGATTCAAATATCTCTGCTTGGGGACCCGCAATTTCCTCCCTAACCTCCCATAACGTCCTGGGATACATTTCATCAGGTCCCGTAGATTTATCTACCTTGATGCGCGTTAAGACTTCCAGCACCTCCCTCTCTGTAATATGTACACTCCTCAAGACATCACTATTTATTTCCCCAAGTTCCCTAACATCCATGCCTTTCTCAACCGTAAATACCGATGTGAAATATTCATTTAAGATCTCACCCATCTCTTGTGGTTCCGCACATAGATGACCTTGTTGATCCTTAAGAGGCCCGACTCTCTCCCTAGTTACTCTTTTGCCCTTTATGTATTTGTAGAAGCTCTTTGGATTCTCCTTTGCCTTATCTGCCAAAGCAATCTTATGTCCCCTTTTTGCCCTCCTGATTTCTCTCTTAACTCGACTCCGGCAATCTCTATACTCTTCAAGGGATCCACTTGATCCCAGCTGTCTATGCATGTCATATGCCTCCTTCTTCTTTTTGACTAGGGCCTCAATCTCCCGAGTCATCCAAGGTTCTCTACTTCTACCAGCCTTGCCCTTCACTTTATAAGGAATGTGCTTACCCTGAACCCTGGTTAACACACTTTTGAAAGCCTCCCACTTACCAGACGTCCCTTTGCCTGCCAACAGACTCTCCCAATCAACTTCTGAAAGTTCCTGTCTAATACCATCAAAATTGGCCTTTCCCCAATTTAGAATTTTAACTTTTGGGCCAGACCTATCATTCTCCATAGCTATCTTAAAACTAATGGAATTATGATCACTGGTCCCAAAGTGATCCCTCACTAACACTTCTGTCACCTGCCCTTCCTTATTTCCCAAGATGAGGTCAAGTTTTGCCCCCTCTCTAGTCGGGCCATCCACATACTGAATGAGAAATTCCTTCTGAATACACTCAACAAATTTCTCTCCATCCAAGCCCCTAATGCTATGGCTGTCCCAGTCAATGTTGGGAAAGTTAAAGTCCCCTACTATTACCACCCTATTTTTCTTGCAGCTGTCTGTAATCTCCTTACATATTTGCTCCTCAATTTCCCGTTGACTATTTGGGGGTCTGGAGTACAATCCTATCAAAGTGATCTCTCCCTTCTTATTTTTCAGTTCTACCCATATAGACTCCGTGGGCGAACCCTCGGATATATCCCCTCTCACTACTGCCGTGATGTTCTCCCTAATCAAGAACGCAACTCCCCCTCCTCTCTTACCTCCTGCTCTATCTTTCCTATAGGATCTGTACCCTGGAACATTGAGCTGCCAGTCCTGCCCCTCCCTTAGCCATGTTTCAGTAATAGCTATAACATCCCAGTCCCATGTACCCATCCATGCCCTGAGTTCATCTGCCTTGCCCATCAGACTTCTTGCATTGAAATAAATGCAGTTTAATCTAGACTTCCCTTGGTCTTTGCCCTGCTTTCTCAGACCATCTGTCCGGACATGTTTTGTATACTCTCCCTTACTACCTTTTGTTTCTGTCACCACTTTACTTCCCACTGACTTCCTGCATCGGTTCCCATCCCCCTGCCACATTAGTTTAAACCCTCCCCAACAGCACTAGCAAACACTCTCCCTAGGACATTGGTTCCAGTCCTGCCCAGATGCAGACCGTCCAATTTGTACTGGTCCCACCTCCCCCAGAACCGGTTCCAATGGCCCAGGAATTTGAATCCCACCCTCTTGCACCATCTCTCAAGCCACGTATTCATCCTAGCTATCCTGTCATTCCTACTCTGACTAGCCCGTGGCACTGGTAGCAATCCTGAGATTGCTACCTTTGAGGTCCTACTTTTTCGTTTAACTCCTAACTCCCTAAATTCAGCTTGTAGGACCTCATCCCGTTTTTTACCTATATCGTTGGTACCTATATGCACCACGACAACTGGCTTTTCACCCTCCCCCTCCAGAATGTCCTGCAGCCGCTCCGAGACATCAGTTCTTCTGCTACCCACTGTTCAGTGGAGGTGACTGAGCCAACTTCTCCCAGAATACCCCTCTGCTGGATGCTTTTCCTCCTGGTAGTCACTGAAGGGCTTCTTCTGCTACCCACTGTTCAGTGGAGGTGACTTCTCTTCCCTCTCCGTACTGTTACCTCCATTCCCCAGGAATCTGTCCTTTGCCCCCTCTTCCTTATCTACATGCTTCCCCTTGGCAACATCATCCGTGGACGTGGAGTCAGCTTCCACATGTACGCTGACAACACCCAGCATTACCTCTCCAACAACTCTCTCAATCCCTCCACTGCCTCTGTGTTGTCAAACTGCTTGTCCGATAACCGATCTTGGATGAACTGCAATTTCCTCAACCTATACATTAGGAAAACTGAAACCACCATCTTAGGCCACCACCATAAACTCCGTACCTTCACCACTGATTCCATCCCCCTCCCCTACCATTGTCTCAGGTTGAACCAACCCTGAGCTGACCCCATTTCATCTTTATCACAAAGACTGCCTACTTCTCCCTCTGAAACATTGCCTGCCTCTGCCCCGTCTCAGTCCATCTGCCAGGCTGAAACCCTCACTCGTGCCTTTGTCACCGTCATACTTGATTATTCATTCCATTGAGGAATAAAAGCTCCATGGGAAAAGTGATCCATCCATGGCTAACTAAAGAAGTTAAGGATAGTATTACATTAAAAGAAAAGGCTTACAATGTTTCCAAGAAGTGTCGGAAGCCTGAGGATTGGGAGAGTTTTAGAAACCAGCAAAGGATGACCAAAAAATTGATAAAGAGGGAGAAAATAGAATATGAGAGTAAACTAGCAAGAAATATAAAAACAGATTGTAAGAGCTTCTACAAGTATGTAAAAAGGAAGAGCGTAGCAAAAGTAAACGTGGTTCCCTTAGAGACTGAGACAGGAGAGATTATAATGGGGAATAAGGAAATGGCAGAGACAGAAAACTAATATTTTGTATCTGTCTTCACAGTCGAAGACACAAAAAAATACCAGAAATAGTGGGGAACCAAGGGTCTAATGAGAGTGATGAACTTAAAGTAGTTAATGTTAGTAGAGAAAAAGTACTGGAGAAATCAATGGGACTAAAAGCCGACAAATCCCCTGGACCTGATGGCCTACATCCTAACGTTCTAAAAAAGGTGGTTGCAGAGATAGTGGATGCATTGGTTGTGATCTTCCAAAATTCCCTAGATTCTAGAATGTTCCCAGTGGATTGGAAGGTAGCAAATGTAACACCACTATTCAAGAAAGGAGGGAGAGAAAAAACAGGGAACTACAGGCCAGTTAGCCTGACATCAATAGTCAGGAAAATGCTAGAATCTATTGTTAAGGAAGTGGTAACGGGGCACTTAGAAAATCATAATATGATTAGGCAGAATCAGCATGGTTTTATGAAAGGGAAATTGTGTTTGACAAATCTACTGGAGTTTTTTGAGGATGTAACTAGCAAGGTAGATAAAGGGGAACCAGTTGATATAGTATATTTGGATTTCCAAAAGGCATTTGATAAGGACCCACACAAAGGGTTGTTACACAAGATAAGGGCTCATGGAATTGGGGGTAATATATTAGCATAGATAATGGATTGGTTAACGGACAGAAAACAGAGAGTAGGAATAAACGGGTCATTCTCAGGTTGGCAGGCTGTAACTAGTGGGGTGCCGCAAGGATCAGTGCTTGAGCCTCAGCTATTTACAATCTATATTAATAACTTAGATGAAAGGACCAAGGGTAATGTAGCCAAGTTTGCTGACGATACAAAGCTAGGTGGGAAAGTAGGCTGTGAGAGTCTGCAAAGGGGTATAGACAGGTTAAATGAGTGGGCAAGAAGGTGGCAGTTGGAGTATAATGTGGGGAAATGTGAGGTTATTCACTTTAGAAGGAAGAATAGAAAAACAGAATATTTTTTAAATGGTGAGAAACTATTAAATGTTGGTATTCAGAGGGATTTGGGTGTCCTTGTACACGAAACACAGAAATTTAACATACAGGTACAGCAAGAAATTAGGAAGGCAAATGGTATGTTGGCCTTTATTGCAAGGGAGTTGGAGTACAAGAGTAAGGAAGTTTTGCTGCAATTGTACAGGGCTTTGGTGAGACCACACCTGGACTACTGTGCACAGTTTTGATCTTACCTAAGGAAGGATATTCTTGCCTTGGAAGCGGTGCAACGAAGGTTCACTAGATTGATACCTGGAATGAGAGGGTTGTCTTATGAGGAGAGATTGAGTAGAATGGGTCTATACTCTGTGGAGTTTAGAAGAGTGAGAGGTGATCTCATTGAAACATAGACGTTTTTGAGAGGGCTTGACAGGGTAAATGCTGAGAGGCTGTTTCCCCTGGCTGGAGAGCCTAGAACTAGGGGGCAGTCTCAGAATAAGGGGCCGGACATTTAGGACTGAGATGAGGAGAAATTTCTTCATTCAGAAGGTTGTGAATCTTTGGAATTCTCTACCCCAAACGGCTGTGGATCCTCAGTTGTGGAGTATATTCAAGACTGAGATCGATAGATTTTTACTCTAAGGGAATTAAGGGATATGAGAAACGTACAGGAAAGCAGAGTTGAGGTCAAAGATCAGCCATGATCTTATTGAATGGCAGTGCAGGCTCAAGGGACCATATGGCCTACTCCTGCTCCTATTTCTTATGTTCTTATTCCCGTGCTGTCCTGATCAGCCTTCCATTCTTCACCGTCTGTAGGCTTCAGCTCATGCAAAGCTCCGCTGTCCTTATCCTATGTCGCTCACCCATCACCCAGAGTATCAGTCATTAAACTTGTATTAGTACCCAGACTATCACACAACATTAAATGTGTTTTAATGCCCAGAGTACAACGTTAAATGGGTGTGAACACCCAGAATACCACACAGTATTAAATGCATATTAGCACCCACAGTATTGTGCACCATTAAATGCTTATTACAATCCAGAGTATCACAATATTCAACAGATATTACTGTCCAGAGTATGACATGGTATTAAACACGTATTACTTTACAGAGCATCATATAATATTAAACATGGATAGATATTAATTCCAAGAGTATCACACAATGTTATTCATTTATTTAAACATGGTTTACTATCCAGAGTAATACACAATATTAAACACAGATTACTGCCCAGAGTATCACACAATATTAAATACCGATTACTAAAGAAAAAAGAACGTGCATTTATATAGCGCTTTTCATGACCTCAGTACATCCCGAAGCGGTTTACAGCCAATGAAGTTTTTTGAAGTGTAGTCACTGTTAAAATGTAGGAAACACGGCAGCCAATTTACGCACAGCAATGTGATAATGACCAGAAAATCTGTTTTAGTGATGTTTGTTGAGGGATAAATATTGGCCAGGACACCGGGGAGAACTCCCCTTCTTTTCTTTTAATAGTGACGTGGGATCTTTTACATCCACCTGGGAGGGCAGACAGGGCCTCGGTTTAAGATCTCATCCGAAAGACAGCGCCTCTGACAGTGCAGCACTTCCTCAGTAATGCACCGGAGTGTTAACCTCGATTTTGTGCTCAAGTCTGTGGAGTGGGACTTGAATCTGCAAACTTCTGACTTCGGAGGCCAGAATGCTACCACTGAGCCACAGCTGACATGTTAATGTGAAACATCTAATTTTTTGCTAATTTGATTATGTACAGAATCTATTTTTGGACACTAAAATTTCAGTTACTAAGAAAAATATTGTTGGATGAAATTTTTTCAAAAAGCATTTTGAATGATTCAGTTGGTTCATCCACAAACTGTGACAGGCAACCGTTTACATAGGTCTCCGCAAGGACTTGACCAGCCTTTCAAGTCCTGAAGGACATAGCTGCACGACTGGGCTTGCGGCAGGTGGTGAGAGAACCTGGCAGGCAGCATGTCAGAGTCCTTGAGGAAAGGCGTCATCACCCTCATCTACAAGCGGAAGGGGGAGACGGAAGAAATCAGAAATTGGTGACCCATTTCCTTGCGAAATGTTGACTACAAGATTCTGTCTAAGGCCATCGCCAACAGGCTCAAGTCTGCTTTGGAGCAGGCGATCCACCCGGATCAGACCTGTACTGTACCTGGCTGGAAGATCTCTGATAGCCTTGCGCTGCTCAGGGATACGATCGCCTACATGCAGGACAGGGGGGTGAACACCTGCCTCATCAGCCTGGACCAGGAGAAGGCCGTCGACAGAATATCCCACACGTACATGATGGACGTGCTCTCCAAAATGGGTTTTGGGGAGGGAATCCACGATTGAATCCAACTGCTCTACGCGGACATCCGTAGCCCAGTCCCAATCAACGAGTAGTTGTCGAAGAGCTTTCCGATCAGACCCGGAGTCAGGCAGGGCTGACCTCTCTCCGCGATCTTATTCGTATGTTGTATCGAGCCGCTTGCCACATCCATCAGGAAGGATACAGGTATCAGAGGGGTGACAATCCCAGGCAGCGGAGGCTCTCAGGTTAAGGCTTCCCTGTACATGGACGACGTCACCGTCTTCTGCTTCGAGCAGCAGTCGGTCCACACACCGATGGGCATTTGCGACCGTTTTGACCTGGCCTTGGGAGCCAGAGTGAACCGAAGTAAGAGAGAGGCCACATTCTTTGGCAGATGGGAGACTCGATCCTTTGGCCCCTTCACCGTCAGGTCCAACTACCTGCAGGTGCTGGAGATCTGGTTCGGGGGGGCCCTGGCCTGCACGAAGACCTGGGAGGGGCGGATCGCCAAGGCCAAACTGAAGCTTGGTATGTGGGTGGGCTGATCCTCTCCATAACCGGCAGGAACTTGGTGATAAGGTGTGAGGTATTCGCTGTGTTGCTCTACCTGGCTAGGGTCTGGCCCATTCCCCATGCATATTTAAATCACAACCTACACTAAAATCCCTGCATTTTGAAACACAAATGTGATACTATTTCAGCTAACAAAATTGTGCAAAAATAACATCATTCTCATAGAAAGACCAGGAAACAAATGAACACCAAAAATGGTACATGGGTATGATGCCCTAAATTAATCAATGCAAACACTAAGACCTCCCATTGACAATTCCGCCGTCACAGCCACCCGAGCTATGTCTGGAGGTCCAGGGTAGAATGCGTCCGCAGGGTCACCAGGTACAAGCCCCCAGACAAAAGGGGGAAGAGCGTCCCCAATGCCGCCCTGATCCTGATGGCCACCTTTGTGTGTGGTTGCCTCAGGATGTGTCTAGAGCCCCAGTATGCAAACACCAAGTGTCACTACGTGCTGAGTTTCTACCTGTCCAACACACTGAGAAGGCTGGGTCTGGCCGAGCAGGCGCAGGATGTCCTGTCCAGCTGGACCGTTCCTCCCCCCCCCCCCCATCTGTCCTAGGTGGAGAAGTTCCTGAGGAGGAACCCATTCGACTGCAAGGCCGTCAGACATGAAACGTTCCGAGAGTCCTGCAAGGAAAGGAGAGGGCGGACTCGATTGGGTTTTTCCCAGACCAGATGGTCGATTCCATTCAGCAGAACGTCTTGTCCCCAGAACTGACAGGCACCAGGATATAGCCTGGATGGTGGTAAGAAAGGCCCTCCCAGTGCGGTCCTTCCAACACGCACGGAATCTCAGCACCACCGTGAGCTGCCCTCGAGGCTGTGGCAGGGTGGAGATCATCGTCCACCTCCTGATGGGCTGTCCCTTCGCGCAGAGGGTGTGGAGAGAAATGCGTTGATATCTGTCCCGGTTCATCCCAAACGGTTCAGTAACACAGGATGCTCTGCTCTACGGGCTGTTCCCCGGGACGTACACTGAGACAGACATTACCTGCAGCTGGAAGACCATCAACTCGGTGAATGAGGTCCTTTGGTCCACCCGAAACCTGCTGGTCTTCCAGCTGAAGGAGCTGTCCACGACCGAGTGTTGCCAACTGGCACACTCCAAGGGCCAGATGTAGGTGCTACGGGACGCACTGAAGCGAGGGGCGACCTACGCAAAAGCCCTATGGGGAAAGGCCACCGTATAAAGCGCCCCCACCTTGTTTTGTACAGAATGTATTAGAAAATATGTACGGTGTTTGAAAACTGTAATAATGAGATCATAGTGTGTATGATCTGCACTGTATTGTTTTAAACTGCCTTGCTGTATTTTGTGTCCTTCATTTGAACTGTGTGTAAACTGTGTGAATCCTTGAATTTTATGGGATCAAGAATATTTTGAAATTTAAAAAAAGGTGGTGAGAGAACCAACATGACAAAATAACCTACTTGACCTTGTCTTTACCAATCTACCTGTCGCAGATATGTCTGTCCATGACAGCATTGGTAGTGACCACTGCACAGTCCTTGTGGAGACCAAGTCCTGTCTTCACACTGAGGACGCCCTCCACTGTGTCATGTGGCACCATCACTGTGCTAAATGGGGATAGATTAAGAACAGATCTTGCAGTTCAACACTGGGCATCCATGAAGCAGGGGCAGAATTGTATACCACCAAATCTGTAAGCTCATAACCCTCACTCCTTCATCACTATCAAGTCACATGAGTAACCGGGTTCAAAGAGGAGTGAGAGAAACACCAGGCGTACCTGAAAATGAAATTCTAACCTGGTGAAGCTACAACAGGTGACTACATGCATGCTAAACAGTGAAAGCAGCATGCTATAGACAGAGCTAAGCGATCCCACAACCAACAGATCAGGTCAAGGCTCTGAAACCCTGCCACATCCAGTCATGAATGATGGTGGACAGTTAAAGAACTAATGGGAGGAGGGGGCTCCATGAACATCCCCTTGCTCGTTTACAACCAACTTCAGCCAAAAATGGCAAGTGGATGATCCTTCTTGGCTTCCTTCTGAGGTCCCCACCCTCAAAAATGCCAGTCTTCAGCCAATTCAGTTCACTCCATGTGACATCAAGAAATGGCTGAGTGCACTGGACATAGCAAAGGCAACAGGCCCTGACAACATCCTGGCTGTAGTGCTGAAGACCTGTACTCCAGAACTAGCTGTGCCCCTAGCTAAGCTGTTCCAGAACAGCTACAACACTGGCATCTACCTAACAATGTGGAAAATTGCCCAGGTATGTCCTGTCCACAAAAAGCAGGACAAATCCAACTCGACCAGTAACAGTCCCTTCAGAATACTTCCAAACATCAGCAAAGGGTTGGAAGGAGTCGTCAACAGTGCATTCAAGCAGCACTTACCTGCTCAATAACCAACCAACTCACCGATGCTAAGTTTGGGTTCCGCCAGGACACTCAGCTCCAGATCTCATTATTGCCTTGGTCCAGACAATGGACACGAGCTGAATACTGGAGGTGAGATGAGGGTTTCTACCTTCGACATCAAGGCAACATTTGACCGAGTGTGCCACCAAGGAGCTCTAGTAAATCTAAAGTCATTGGGGATCAGGGGTAAAATTCTCCAGTGACTGTAGTCATACCTGGCACAAAGGAAGATGATTATAGTTGTCAGAGGCCAATCCTCCACACATTATCCTGACTCAAATATATCGCCGTTCCTTTATTGTCGCTGAGTCAAAGTCCTGGAACTAACTGCATTGTGGGAGTACCTTTACCAGATAGACTGCATCAGTTCAAGAAGAAGGCTCACCACCACCTTCTCAAGGGCAACTAGGGATGGGCAATAAATGCTGGCCTTGCCAGCCATGCTCACATCCCGAAAAATGATTTACAAAACACTCCCTGGGAAGAAAGACCCTCGTCAATTCCTGATTATCTATCTGAACCTTCAGTTCTGTAAATTAAATAGTGATACAGTTTTGATAAACTGATTGTTAGCTCTAGTGATGCTCAGATGTGATAGTGAAGGGAACTTACATGAAGTAGATAGGGGTCTTAGAAAAAGAAGAGGAGGGAATGTGGCTTTGATTAATTCACCATCCGCAATTAATAATTACAGTTTTGCATGAATGAATTGTAATTTGCATATTGCATATCTAACAACTAGGTCGTAATATACTGACGTCAGAAGTCTGCAGGAGTGTCTGAATAAAGCACCGTCTCTTCTGAGCAGTTGACAGTGGTCAGACTCAGAGCAGGAAGTGGCAATTACTTGTTCTGAGAATTGGCCGTGAAAGCGGGAATTGTTTTTTGTATTTATTCAATGCATTGAAGAGAAAAGCGGAGAAGACTTCTGAACAGGTGAGATGTTTTGGCGCCAAGCAGGGAAGGGTGCTGTCAGATTTGTGCTCCTTCACTGCCAGTGCGGGTAATAGAGTTGTTGCAATGTATGCGAGGTGTAAATGGATAAAAATGGGAAATATGAGCCCCTCACTACCAGTGATTGAATAGCCGTGTAACATTAAATTTATGAGTTCGGGCACTATGAGCCCCTCTACCAGTGACTGAATAGTTACGTAACAACAAATTTATGAGTTTGGGCACTACGAGCCCCTCACTACTAGTGACTGAATAGCTGTGTAACAGTAAATGTAGGAGTTAAGGCACTGCTGCACAGTGAGATTTATTTGAATATTGAATCCGGAACTGCCATTTAATATTAACCATTTTTAAACAAAGGTGCTGTTTGTTGTTGACAGCAGTTATTCTGCCTCCTCTTGCTGGCTGATTAAAGTAACAGCCAGCAAAGACCTGCCCGATATAGCAAGGGTAGGAGAACAGAGGAATCTTTTTTTTAACCTGGCTGATCCACAGTGGTGTTGCTCACAGGTATTCCTGGGATCAAAGCAGAGTTATAATGCTTAGTTGTTAATCTGGTCTATCCCTTTAATTCCCAATTGGGAAGACACCTAGATAGGTTCAGAGATCAATTAAAGACTAATTATTGCTGTTGAAAGTTTCTTTTTGGATTAGTAGCTGGTTGGTGCCTCTCCTTATTACATCAGGTCAAAAAAGCCTGCAGGAAATGACTGGCTTTCTTTCTATAATAAAAACAGAAAATGCTGGAAAAGCTCAGCAAGTGAGGCAGTATCTGTGGAGAAAGAAACACAGTTAACATTTCATGTCGAAGACCTTTTGTCAGAACTGGAAGATGTTAAAAGAGTTAAAGTTTTTAAGCAAGTACAGAGCCAGGGAAAGTGGGAGAGAGGAGGAAAGAACAAAAGGGAAGGTCTGTGATAGGGTAGAGGGCAAGAGTGATTAAATGACAAAAAGGGATGATGGTGCAAGGCAAGGAGGGTGGTAATGGGACAAGTAAAAAAACAAAAGATCGGTCTAGATTAGCTGTAAATGGCAACAGCAGAACCATTACCAGCACTTGCTGTCCGAAAAAATGGGAGCAGTGGTTATGATCTGAAGTTATTGAAATCAATGTTGAGTCTGGAAGGTTGTAAAGTGCGTAAACAAAAGATGAGGTGCTGTTCCTCGAGCTTACATTGAGCTTCATTGGAACATTGTAAGAGGCCGAGGACAGAAAGGTCAGAGTGGGAGTTAAAATGGCAAGCGACCGGCGGATCAGGATCACGCTTACGGAAAGAGCGGATGTGTTCGGCAAGCGATCACCCAATCTGCGTTTGGTCCCCCCAATGTAATGGAGACAGCATTGTAAGCAGCGAATACAGAATATTAAATTGAAAGAAGTACAAGTAAACCGCTGTTTTACCTTGAAGGAGTGTTTGGGGCCCTGGACGGTGGGAAGGGAGGAGGTGAAGGTGCAGGTGTTGCATGTCCTGCGCTCGCACAGGAAGGTGCCTTGGGGAGGAGAGCGGGTGTTGGGGGTGATGGGAGAGTGGACCAGGATGTCGTGGAGGGAGTGGTCCCTTTGGCATGCTGAAGGGGAAGGGGAAGATATGTTTGGTGGTGGGGATCACGCTGGAGGTGGTGGAAATGGCGAAGGTTGATACGTTGAACGGTCTTCGACCTGAAACATTAACTCTGTTTCTTTCTCCACAGATGCTACCTCACTTACTGAGCTTTTCCAGCATTTTCTGTTTTTATTCCAGATTTCCAGCATCCGCAGTATTTTGCTATTGATTTAGCTTTCTTTCTATTTTGGAATGCTTTTCTTAAGATTGTTCAGCTATGACTTGTTGGTGTTTTATACAAAACGTGACATCCTGGCTTTGACAAAAAAGGGGATGCCGGCTGGGCAAGCGGGAGGCCTGGCCGATTTGAACTCCCAGCCAGCTGTTGACAGCTGAAGATCAGGCTGCCTGCTGGCACTCGCATAAGTCGCAGGTTGTGGTTTGCGCAGGTGCTCCTCCAAGCCCCAAAAAGGAAAGTTTAAAAATTACTTTACAGGGCCTCTTCTTCCTGCAGACCAGGTTTCACTGAGCGGGCGTCTCACTCAGTTGACGGTTAAAATGCCATTGGGGGGTCGTATGTACGTCGTAGGACCCCGATTTGCATGATATATAAGGCTCCCATCAGATTCGGGCGGACACCTTGACCACCCGGAAAAACAGAGGCATTGAAATCGCTGCGGAGCAGGAAATTGACCCGCTCCATTTTAATTCCTGCTCCGCCAATGTGGAGGGGAGGGAGTTAATATTCCCCCTATAATGTCAAAGCCTCTATAGAAATTCTAGTGGTGTTGCCCATAGAAGGACAAAGTTTGTCATCTGTATCATGCTTGTGCCTGTCACCTTCACATTACTGGTTCTTTCTCTGTCGCTGCCGTTTCTGTCATCTTCTGCTGTAGGCCAGCAGCAGCTGGTGTTCTTGGGGGCTCCTCGAACCCCGAGCCAGCTGGGATCATCTCCACTGCACTTGGTGGCAGTAGCATGAAGTAAAGTAAGAGCAGCAACAGGATTCGGAGTCCTTATCTGTCCAAGTGAAGCCAGGCAAGCAGCAGCAGCAGGTGGTGTGGGGCAGACCTTGACGAATAGGCAACAACTGCAGACAGTGTCCTGCGCTCTTCAAACCCCTGCAGTACAATAGTCAACTCGGGGTGCTCTCCACCGTGCTAGGAGGAGGTCAGCGAGGAAATGAAAAGCAGCAACGAAAATGTAAAAGATAGTGGGAATGAGGAATTGGAATAAAAAAGACTACGGGGAATGGGCACTTAAAAAAAAATTGACATCAGGCCTTTAAAAAAATTGGGGCTTGAAAAAACAGCAGCAATCCAACAAAACAAATAGAGTGGGAACGAGAGCTCAGGACAGCAAAGTAAGGAATAGAATAAAAGCAAAATAGAAAAGAGCAGAAAGCTGGGATTAAAAAAAAATTAGGGAAGGGAAAATATTACAGAAAATATTGGGGAAGGAAAAAAAACCACAGGAAGCAGTAACCAGGGCTTCAAAAAAAGTGGGAAAGCAAAAATAAAGAGCAGAAACTTTTCTTGAACAAGAATTGGGAAAGCAAAATGAAAAAAAGGAGAGCAGGAACCAAGGCTTCAAAATATTGAGGAAGGAAAAAGATCAGAACAAGAACCAGGAAAATGGCGTTGAGGTAGAAGATCAGCCATGATCTTGTTGAATGGGGTTCAAGGGGCCGGATGGCCTACTCCTGCTCCTATTTCTTATGTTCTCATGTTCTGCAGAAAAATCAGGAAAGGAAAAATGAAAGTAGGAAGTGGTGCTTCAAAAAGAATTGAGGAAGCAAAGTGTAAAGAGAGAGTAGGAAACATGGATCTTAAAAATGGGGAAGCAAAAACACACAGAGCAGGAACCAGGGCTTCAGAAAGAATTAGGTAAGAAAAGAGAGCAGAAATTGGGGCTTCAAAAAAACTGGGAAAGCACAAAAACAGAGAGCAGGAACTGGGTCTTTGAAAAAAGTGGGGATGCAAAGCAAAAATAGAGGTAGGAACCAGGGCTTTAAAAAGAATCAAGGGAGGGAAAAAAGAGCAGGAACTAGGCCTTGATAACATGAACAGCAAAGAATAAAAAAAAGTGTTAAATTAGTTATTTTTAACAGGAACTTTAAATTTTAAAATGAAAAATACAGCAACAGATGGAGCTTGGGTAGAGGTTTGGGCACAGGGTTAGCACGCTCTAGAACGGAGTGTGATGTGACAGGCAAGTATAATCAATAAGTCAGAATTTAACATTGAAAAACCCCATGACAGCACCAGCTATTGGTGTCATGGAAATGTAGTGTGGACATCTTAACCTGGGATTCCCCATAGGAAGCATTTGCATCGGACTTTTTGAGTAGAAGTCATAACGCATACTGATTTTAATTTATTATTATTTTTATCGATAGATATTTTAGACTTCGTTCAGCATTCTAAAAGAGTGAAACCGAGAGCTTAATTGATTGTGGTGACACCATGTGCTTAGCACGAACATGAAAATGTCACAGTGACTGTGGAACATGATCTCCTGCTGCTGAACACTACGAAACCCCTGCGCTAGTTTGAACGAATAAAAAAAAAAAATTAAAGATTAGGTTCTTTGTCGCTAACCTCCCAATTCCTGATAATTGAATTGGACTGGTGTTAAGTCAGCCTAGACAATGATTCACAGTGTCCATGTTTCAATTATGTAATTTTACTGGCACCACTTCACGTGTCTCTATCTTTTCAGCTTTGTGTTTGGGATGCATGGGCATAGTCCTGCTTGGTACTGGCTTATGCACCTCAGGCATACAGCTGAACAGTGCCATTGTTCTGATTTGGACTCAGTGCCGGCACCAATTCGTGGGTCTCAAAGAAACACGACTGTCACTGGTGTCCTTGTTCGGAAGCGTATACAAAAATGATAGAGTATAACATCATTGCAATTAATACGTGTAGTGCTCATCAAAATAGGCTAGTACTGAACAAAAAAAAATACATTCAGAAACAAACCAAAGAGCTGAGGCACCAGCTAGAATCTTGACATTCAGTACAATGAGTGTTCGTTTGCCTAACTGAGCCTGTGGTGGTTTGGTACACCGTCAACACTGATCCTGGTGAGTTTGAGCTTAAAAGATATACGAATCCATCGTCACTTTGGGATGGTTAGTTCTTGTCATGGAAGTCTCGTGGAACTAGGAAACTGCAGTGCGAGACTTCCAATTTGGCAGGAAAATTTTAAAAGGCAACTCCAGACTAACTCCTGTTCTGCCTTTCTCTCCCTAGGCCTCATACTGCCAATGTAGTCTCTCCCCTCTCAAGGCCCGTTCAGCCGTCATTGCCCCTTCCCCCACTACCCCATTCTGCTGCCGCTGTCTCTTTCCTCCTCAGGCTCCATTCTGCTGAGGCTGATACCTCTTTTCTTCCCAGGCCCATTTTTCTGCCACTCCTTCCCTTTTCCCCCAGAAATAGGCCTCATTCCTTTATCTCAGTTGCAGGCTGCTCCCTTTTGGTCTTTGTTTTTCCACATCCACTCCTGTATTTCTTTTCTCCAGCTTACCTCCGCTCAGGATTTCACTCCTATACAATATGACACTTTTCTGTGACGTGATGGGAGTAACTTAGAAAGAGGGGTATTTTTCTTTTGTTCCTTTATCTGGTAGCTGGTATTTTTGGAATGAGGTTGATCAACAAAACTGTTGATCCTGTCAGTAATTGCAGTTATTCAGACATTGTAGTAACAGGTGTCACTTTTCAAACAGAGTTTATTTTTTAAACTTAACTCAATAATTACTCAGAACTTTCCTCGATTCGTTGCAAGAACCTCATGAGAGCATAGTCTATTTTGTGTTAACAATTCCTGAGATTTGTGGCCACCACCTTTAAATTGCGATCCCTGACATCAGTTAGCAGCTGTAAAATCTGAAGTGCTGGTATATTGTACCATACTGCAGGACCAACAGAGAGGGGCTTTATTCCAATCTGTGGAAATTGGGTTGTTCACATCTTCATCTTTGACATTCCAATTTTGTAGATGCAGTCATTCAGATAGTTTGGTCAGGTTTATTGTCAGTGATCGGTCCCAAGAGTGAGGCTTGAGTTAAAAAAGAATTACGAGTATAATTTTGCTCCAGAGGCTCAGGATTTTGCTCTAGCATAATAAGGACCATCCCTAAATATACATTCAAAAATATAACGTCTCTGGAAAGTTGCAGCAGAACCTCTACAACCAACTAATGCAAAAGGCTTTAAACAGCGTGTGCAATGCAATAAAAGGCAAAATACTGCCTTTTATTGCATTGAAACATGAACAGAAAATGCCGGAAATTCACAGCAGGTCAATCAGCATCTGTGGAGAGAACAGATAACTTGGTGTTTCGGGTGCTGAACCTTCAGAACTGAAAGATAGGAGACGGACAGATATATTTATACAATCAGAAAAAGAGGAAATATAAATGTGTACAAAAAAAACAGGCCAATACAGAGTTGAATAATTTAGCAGATCATCTCAGTCGAGTAATGGACAGAAGCATTAAGACACTAAAGAAACAAAGGGTGTGTAACCAGCTAAGGAAGTGGGATGCCTGGGGAAATGTGAGAAAAAGGAAGATGGAAAATCTGGGGTTCAGGTATGAAATGAAGCAGGTTTGAAAATGAAGATTTAACTAAAGTCTGAAGTTACTGAAGTCAGTGTTCAGACGAGAGGGTTGCAGGTTACCGACAACAACAACAACAACAATTTACATTTATATAGCACCTTTAATGTATTAAAACATCCCAAGGCCCTTCACAGGAGCGTAATCAGACAAGAAAGGTGACCTAAAGCTTGGTCAAAGAGGTACGTTTTAAGGAGCATCTTAAAGGAGGAGAGTGGTGGAGAGGCGGTAAAGTTTATGGAGTGAATTCCAGAGCTTAGCACCGAGACAACTGAAGGCACGGTCGCCAATGGTGGGGTGAAGGAAGCGGGGGCTGCACAAATGGCCAAAGTTGGAGGAAGCGCAGAGTTCTCGAACAGTTGTAGACTAAGAGAAAGATGAGATATTTTTCACAATTGTTGTGACGAGCTTTATTGGAACAGTGTACGAGGTCAACGACTTAGAGGGTTAAATTATGAGGACAGGCTGCATAACCTTGTATTCCCTTGTGTATAAAAGATTGAGGGGTGACATGATCGAGGTGTTTAAAATGTTAAAAGGATTCGGTAGGGTAGATGCAAAGAAACTATTTCCTCTGATGGGGGAATCAAGAACGAGGAGCCATGATCTTAAAATTAGAGCTAGGAGGGGAATCAAGAAGCACTATTTCACACGAAGCGTAGTAGAAATCTAGAACTCTCTTCCGCAAAAGGCTGTGGATGCTGGGACAGTTGGAGCTTTCAAGGCTGAGATTGATAGGCTTTTGTTAGGTAAGAGTATCAAAGGATATGGAGAAAAGGTGGATAAATGGAGTTGAGGTACAGATCAACCATGATCTAATTGAATGGCGGAGCAGGCTCGAGAGGTTGAATGGCCTGCTCCTGTTCCCAATGTTGCTATGATAGAATATTACACTGTGACTAGCCCACCAATAACAAACCCAGAATCAGAAAGAAATGAGACAGGCTATGGTGTTTCTCAGTCAGAGTGTTGGAGCCAAGGGCGAGGCCAGTGGGCTGAATTGCCCCTTCTTGTGTTTAATTGTACTTTGGATTCACTTTCTTGCTTTCCATCTGATAGGGATGGGCCTGATCTCTGTTGTGCAGAATGTTGTGTGAGGTGGTAAGAGCTAAAGGAGGATAAGAAAAATTTTTTTTGTATGTGTTCACAAATTGTTTGTTCTTGTCTGACCCCAGCATACATTCCCATTAGTCTCGCTGGTTTCTACCAGCATAAACTTATGCAGATAAAACACTACAAGTGTGAATGGAGTTTTACATTACTGTCCTCACATGCTCGGAAATTGGCTTCAATAAATACTTATTACAAGCTTTTGTGATCTAAACTAATGCGTGATGTCAGTCATGTGAAAGTTGCGATAATTTTTTTTCACTACATCATTTTGAGAGACACACAAGTCTTTCACTTCTCTGATTTATAAACATAATGGTCACTTTGTGAATACTTGGATCATAGGCACTTGGATAAGCCACCCAAACTTTGAGGTGCTCAAAGATGGAACTGTTCTGATCCCTGAGTTGGGGCTGAGGTTCAGAGTTGGTCTGATCCCTGGGTTGGGGCTGAAGTTCGGAGTTGGTCTGATCCCTGAGTTGGGGCTGAGATTCTGAGTTGGTCTGATCCCTGAGTTGGGGCTGAAGTTCGGAGCTGGACTGATCCCTGAGTTGGGGCTGAGATTCGGAACTGGACTGATCCCTGACTTGGGGCTGAGGTTCAGAGTTGGTCTGATCCCTGAGTTGGGGCTGAGGTTCAGAGTTGGTCTGATCCCTGACTTGGGGCTGAGATTCTGAGTTGGTCTGATCCCTGAGTTGGGGCTGAAGTTCGGAGTTGGTCTGAGCCCTGAGTTGGGGCTGAGATTGGGAACTGGACTGATCCCCGAGTTGGGGCTGAAGTTCGGAGTTGGACTGATCCCTGAGTTGGGGCTGAGATTGGGAACTGGACTGATCCCCGAGTTGGGGCTGAGGTCCAGAGTTGGTCTGATCCCTGAGTTGGGGCTGAAGTTCGGAGTTGGACTGATCCCTGAGTTGGGGCTGAGGTTCAGAGTTGGTCTGATCCCTGAGTTGGGGCTGAGGTACAGAGTTGGTCTGATCCCTGAGTTGGGGCTGAGGTTCGGAGTTGGTCTGATCCCTGAGTTGGGGCTGAGATTCTGAGTTGGTCTGATCCCTGAGTTGGGGCTGAGGTTCGGAGTTGGTCTGATCCCTGAGTTGGGGCTGAGGTACAGAGTTGGTCTGATCCCTGAGTTGGGGCTGAGGTTCGGAGTTGGTCTGATCCCTGAGTTGGGGCTGAGATTCTGAGTTGGTCTGATCCCTGAGTTGGGGCTGAGGTTCAGAGTTGGTCTGATCCCTGAGGTTCGGAGTTGGTCTGATCCCTGACTTGGGGCTGAGGTTCAGAGCTGAATTGATCCCTGACTTGGGGCTGAGATTCTGAGTTGGTCTGATCCCGGAGTTAAGACTGGTGGAATAACATGTTGCAGCAGTTTGGAGCGAGGCTCCATTTCATACAAACTCAATTTGATCCTGTGCATTCTGAGTGTCTGCTTTGTCTTGCTCTTGATTAGGCACAGGACACTTCAACCTTTATTCTGCAGGTGTCCAACCATTTGTATTGTAATTGGCTGGGCCTGGGCACCCGGCCTTTACACAGTCTGGGGTTGGGTTTGCAACGATAGTCAGGCCATATCGAGTTGGATTGATTTCTTTGAAAAACATTTGAATGGAAAATGTGAGAGCGGCCACACACGGTGTGATTTTTGATGTGGTTTGTTATAGGATGTGAGCATAGGAAAATGCAGATAAGAGGCTCTCAATCACACGTACACTTACTGCAGCCATACTAAATATAACTTTAACACTGATATAATCTTTAGGTCAGCGATCAGACTCACTTCCGATGTGAAGAACCACCTTTTCCACTTGGTTGAGCAGAATAAGCGTGACTGTGTTTCAGGGTATGAGCTGTGAGGTGTTAAACCACAACCACGCAAAAAGAGAAATAACACAGTTATGAGAAATGATCAGTGGCCGCATGGTGAGTTGATCTCCGGACTCAGGCAGGTTTGAGGAACTTTCGCGATCAAGTGCAGTTGATTTTATTATTGGGAATGTGCAGAACAGTTCACATGTGTAACTCTACTCCTCCCTTCTTATGTGGCTTGCCAGCCACCTGATGAGAGGACAGCAGGTGACCTCTCGCCAGGCCTCAGCCACAGTTCTCCCTCCCACCCTGTGTATGTGGGAATGAACAGCTCCCATCCTTTAGCCCCAACAAGCCAGAAAAAATCACAAATTCACTTGTTGGAGAATTCTGGGATTGCACGTCCAATCACTATGTCACTGGCCCCACAGTGCCATTGAAATGAGGGATACAGTGTGAGGGCAAGAACCAAAAGACACTGTGAGTTTGAGGAAGAAACCCAACAGACACTCAGAGAGAGAGAGAACCAAAAGGTACTGTCAAACGGTGTCATGAAGAGAACCACTGCGTGTAAGAGAAGCAACAGACACTGTCAGATAGTGTGAGGGAAAGGACTGACACGCTGTCCGTTAGTGCTGTGTGATGGAGTACACACCCCCGCAGTGCTGGGTACAGGAAATCCAGCTAGTTTCTCTGATAATGTCATCGGAATATTTGAAGACAACCACTTTTTTGTTTAAGAAAGAGCTGAAATACCCAAAAACGTGTTCGCGGTGATTCTTTGCAACTTGCTCCATTTTCAAAAATTTGATTATAGCAAAGACCTTTTGTGGTGAAGTTGTTCCCTCCAATCCTGAATGTGCTTGCTGTTGCTTAGGTGCCAATCTCCAAAGTGCCCATTCGTCATGTGTGAGCCTAACCGTGTGTGTCAACGGGCTACTCAACCATGGAGGGCACCACAACCAAGCCCAATCCCATTGTCACTTGACATCCACATGCACGCACATTTCAGCAGGGGTCACTGGCCAGTCATATGGAACAGGGATCCTGCCTGATTTTACCCTCACACTCTGGAGACACTGAGCCCAGTTGCTTGGAACCATACCGCCAACCTATCAGATACTCCTTGCATGAAGATGATCTCCTGATAACATTTAGAGGCTAATTGCTTATGTCAGAGCAGTGAAATGTGAGAGGATGATCACAATACAAACTTAACCTCAATATCCTGGCTGTTTTTAGGTGTTTAGCCTGTAGTTGTGCACTGCTACTGAGTCACCCCAGAAAATGTCCTTCAGTAACTAGATGAATATTTGTTGTTTTCACAGATAATTACTCCTTTCCGAAAGCTGATCTTGTGTGCTGAAAACCGCAAGGAGATGGAAGATTGGATCGCAGCAATGAAAACTATCCAGAACAGGGATCACTTTGAGGTGAGGTGGCTGAGAGTCCAGCAATTGCTACACCTTCAGGAATCTGTGTATGTCCATACTGTGAGAGGTGACTGCAAGTGAGTTAACCACATAGTACTGAGCACTTATGGGAGAGGGGGGAGAAGTAATGAGGTTTCAAACCTGAAGGAAAAATTCAGACTATGACGTGGTTTATATTACCTGATTTGTGTGAAGGCCTTTGAAGCATTTCAGGGTGATAAATTGCTAAATAAATGCAAGGATTATCTGTACCCTGACATCCTTGCAGCCTTTATTCAGCCCTTGGTGTCTCTTGTTTTTGACAGTTCATATAACAGGTGACAGTTTCAGCATCTTTTTCCCATTTTACATATCAGTGATGGTCCCAAATCTCCATCAGCAGTGCTGTAATTTTATTATTTGTTCTCGAGGGAGAGGGCAACACTAGCAAGGCCACATCTATTGCGCATCCCTAGTTGCCCTGAAACTGTGTGGTTTGCTAGGCCACTTCAGAAGGCATTAAGGGTCTGCCATGTAGTGGGGACTAGAATCACATGTTGCCCAGACCAGATAGGAGTTGCAAGTTCCCTTCCCTGAAGGATGTTTGTGAACTAGTTTGGTTTTTATGACAATCAGCAGCTTTTATGGTCAATTTAAGTGGCAGAAATGACCAGATTAATTGAATTTGATTTCACAACTTGCAGTGCCTTTGCGTTGCTAGCCCAGTGCCATCACCGCTACCCTGACTGTACCCTAATATGTGGAGCCAATCACAGCAGCCTAGACATCGCCAGCAGTGCTATAAATGGGCAGCCAATTCTCTACAGGTGGTTTGCTAGGACTCTTCTGAGGCAGCTGGGTCATCATAGGCAATTGTAAATAGCTGCCACATTTCTGGCAGTAAGCGCAGAGTGCTCAGCCCTCCCATGCAGGGATTGTTTGGGCACAGTTGTTTTTGTGGTGTTCTGTGATCTATTTGTAGTGCAAATGATCTTACTCCTTAACAATTTACTGCAGAAGCATTTCTATAGGGAGCAGTATAAAGGGGATGTTTGTGATTGATCAGGCTTTGTCCAACACCATATAGAAAGACTCACAGGTGTCCTTCCTGTTTTTCCCTGCTCTTGTTTCAAGGGAAGCAATTTCTCCTATCCTTTCTGTCTGTCTGAGATTGGTAACATTCCCCTCCCCCCAGCACATGCCGTAGACAATGTCAATGCTCGCTCTTTTATCTCTCTTATCTCCCCTCCCGTCATTAAGGTGTTGACTGTCGCTGGGATACGGTTCCTCCAGTACCTTGCCCAGTTGGCCATTCTCCATATGTGGAGCTGGACAGTGAGTGCTGGCAGCTACTCAATCATAGGGAGTATCCAAGCCAAGCTAAATCCCAGTCTGAACTAATGTACACACACACATGCATTTTCCAACAGCACTAACTTGCATTTATACAGCACCTTTAATGTTAAAAAATAAAGTCCATTAGTGCTTCACAGACATGGAGGGAGTGAATAGGGTAGTTGACCAAAAGCTTGGTGGAAAAAAATATTTTTGAGACAGTTTTAAATGAGGAGAGAGAGAGATTGAGAGGCGTGGAGATTTAGCGAGGGAGTTCCAGAGACTGGTGTTTCTGTTGATAAAAGCAGTATCTAACTCAAAGTCCCAGGTTTGATTAACAGAACTATGCTGATTCCTCAATCAGCTTCCACCTTTCCCAGAACTCACTTCCTCTGTCCCTGATGATGGATTCTTGTGATTTTTCCACTGTTGACACTAAACTCACTGGCCTATGGTTACTTGGTTTGTAACGATATAACATTTGCCAACTTCCAATCCTCAGGTATTATCCAGCGAGTTTTGGAAGATTTTAACCTAACGCATCTCCAATTTCCTGTGGCCTATTTCTTTTTAGCACACTTGTATGGAAAGTATCTGGGCCTAGAAATTTTTTTGGCTTCAATCCCAATTATTTTATCTATGTACAGTTTTGCTGTTTATATTAATCCCTGTAAATTTTCCCCTTCGCTGATGTCCAGTGTTCCCTGTTGCTCTGGTATTGTATCCTCATTCTCCACTGTAAAGACTGAAGCAAAATACTCATTTAGCAGTTCCACCATGGACTTATCCCTTGCTATTGTCAGACCTAAGTCTGTTTTAATGAGCCCACCTCCTCATTTACCACTCTTTTTATTAATGTCCATTACTAAATCAAGTCTCGCCTGTCCTTTGTCAGGTTGATGCCTTTGCTGGTATGTTGAATTTCTTTAATAAATCCCTTTCCTACTTAGGCTGATAGTTCTTTCCTATCTGTACACAGCTTAAAGTCTCCCATTATTACCACATTTTTTCAGCTTACAACCCTCCCTAATCTTTACTGCATACATTCCTCTGTTAAGACATCACAAACAGGTCTATATAATACTCTCACCAGCATTTTCTGTCCTTTCCTGCTCCTTAGTGCTACTCATACTGATTCTACCTGCTGATTCTACTCACTTAGAACCCTCCCTCCCACCACCCTGATAATGTCTTTTATTAATAGTTCCATCACCGCCTCCCTCCCTTTCCTGTTTTCCTCTTCTTTCTAAAATCCCATATCCTATTTTGTTTGGCTTCCACCCTTGCCCAGGGTGCAGCCAGGTCTCTCTAATTGCTGCCACCTCATTCCCCTCTAACTGGATTTGTGCTTCTAGTTCCCCCGTTTCATTGGCAATACTTCTGGCATTGATATGAAGACAGCTTGTTTGGTTGGCTGTTTTCCTCCTTTTGGCCTTCCCTTCTGCTAGCCCCCTTTCCTCTGCTAGCACTAATTCCTCAAACTCCATCTGTCAGACTTTCTTCCATCCTGTTCTTTCTTGCATCATTGATTTCCATGTAAGTCATGAATTCTGACTGCTCACCCTCTCTTTCCAGAAGTTTTTCCACCTATTCCGTGATGTTCTTTATTCCGGGAGGTGACAGACCATCCGGGACTTAAGAACACAACTGGAAACTGGTCTGTCTATTCCTTTCAACATAGAGTCACCCACAACTACCACTCGCTTGTTCTGAGAACCGTTGATCCTCATGGTAACCACATGCTCCAATGTGCCATGATGTTGCTCATGATTCCCCATCTCCTGTTTTACTGATCTCGCCTGTAACACAAGCATCTAGCACTGTATGGTCACAGGGGACCACTCGTCTTCCTGCATCTTCCTCCCTCCTCAGTAAAGTTAGAAGGTTGAGTCCACTCGGGAGGATAATAGCACACCTGTTGTGACTGCTTCAAGTGCAGTAGCAGCATCTACGTTAGATGTGGCCACACTCTGTCACCCACAGCAACCTGCCCCCCCAACCATGATTTGCTTGTTGATTGCATGGAGCACCAGTTCAGACACTTGGCCTGAATCCTGATTGAGGGAGTAACTGGCAGGCATGCACAGGCAAAGGTTGTTGCTCTCCATTGAGTCATGTAATTGTCACTACGATCAAGCAAATTTATCGCAGTTTGTTTGATTTAAGCAGCTCATTTCAGAACTGATATTGGATTCATTCAGTATCACGTACCCATATACACAGCATTTAAGTAAAGAACAAAATGGCGACTGAGAATAACTGTCTGTTTCCACTCACATGTCACAAATGCACAGTGGCCACCATCAGGAAAACCACAAAATTAGGGCGGAACCAGACAGGGTGTGGGTGTTGAGAAACACTGACCTGACACTGAAGAGATATCTGATCTGTCTTGAATGTCCCAAGCATGTTGATGTGCAGATGAGCACATCTTCCACACTTTGTCAGCTACTCCCACCCAATCACTGAAACCTGGAATCCAGTTGCCGTGATTTGGATCCAACAGGATGACTGGCAAGTAGTGCATCTTCTTTGACAATATCTGTTAAATATTTCTAATACTTCTGTTTTTCTCTGAGCAGTCAACCCAGTACAGCATGGACCATTTCTCAGGGATGCACAACTGGTACGCCTGCTCGCACGCGCGGCCCACATACTGCAATGTGTGCCGAGAGGCCCTGTCTGGGGTCACGTCTCATGGATTGTCCTGTGAAGGTAAGGAGCAAAGATGGAAATGGTTTTCATTTTATTCTTTCTTACCGGCCCTCTCACCCAGCTAATGCCATTGCTTGTCCACAGGGGAGATTTTATGATTATCCTTCAGCTTGCGTGTCCTGTTTCCCATTCTTCCCCTGCTCCCCCCCCACCTCCCACCCAACCCGAAGACTGTAGGAACTGCATTAAAATTACCTGTAAAAAACAAAGACTGAGAGATGAGTGAAGTATAGTTTCAATGTACAGCCCTGCACTGATAGGATGCTTGCAATTCATCCCACACGGAGGGATGAGCTATTGATTTACAGATCACTGGGTAGGTTCTCCCTCACCGGGAGGATGGAGCCTTCCTGTTTTTCTGGAATCAGGAGCCTTTTAAAAGAAATTATAAAGTACCTTTTTTTCATTTTCACATTATTCCATTGTCTATTTTTGTTGATTTTTTGCTAAATGTTCCATTTCATTTATTTACTGCCAAGTCCAGACTTTGGGTTGGCAGGAATTACGCATCTGAATGGTATGAGATAATTGAGTTAATATGAAACGCAATCTCCACATTGATGAGTGTGTGTCAGTGACTACTTCATTAACCAGCACCCAGTTAATGTAGCCGTACTGGCTGAGCTTAGTTTGACAGATTATGTCATCAGATTTGTTACTTAAACAAGTAATAAGAATGAAAAAAACATGATCAATAGAACTTAAAGGAAATTTAAAGTAGTTCTAATAGTGGGACTCCCTCCAAAAGGGTCCTGATAATGAGGCTGCCTCTATAAGAAGTTCTAACAGTTCAACTCTCTATGATGGGTCCAGATGGTGGCTTCATATTAGTGCAACTCCGTTTGTCAGGGGTCCTAATAGTGTGACTCTGTCTATAAAGGGTACAGATAATCAGATTGCCTCTATAAAGGGTTTGGATAATATAGGAAGCTATGACAGTGAGACTTCCACTTCATAAGGGGTCCCAATGGTTAGACATTCTCCGTAAAAGAAGCCCAAATAGAGAGAATCCAGATCCCTGTGGCGGAAAGGCTGCAAACTAGACAGGTCCCGACCTACCATGGGAATTTCTGATGTCCTTGTTTGGAGGCACAACCTCCGCCTGCCCCAATGACAGTTTTCATGCGGGAGCGGGAACGCGACACAAGAATAAGGAGGCGTACAAGTTTCTTCAATGGCAGTTATGGGGCCCACGTTGGGAGTCCTAATGGGAGCCGATCAGCAGTTGTAGCTTAGCTAGGATCTGTAGTTTTACTTTTAGCCTGTGGTGGGTCCCCTCTCCCTCCCCCCAAATAAAACACTTTTTTACACAATAGCTGTTGGAGACTCTCATGTGTCCTTTCCTTTCTGGTTGACAGTGTGTAAGTTCAAAGCTCACAAACGCTGTGCTGTGAGAGCCACCAACAACTGCAAGTGGACAACACTGGCCTCAATCGCCAAAGATATCATTGAAGATGAAGATGGGGTATGTTGTAAATAGGGAGACAAGTGAATACTGATAAATGTAAAGCTGAGAAAGTGCTGAGTAAAGCCTTGCAATCAGCCACAGCTCTTAAAATGGAATTCATTGCGATTGAGATGGAGTGAGTTTGGGTCCTTTTGCGGCTGGAATTGGGAATGGTGAGAGTTGAATTCAGAAAGTTGTGTAAAATGGTTTATGTTTAAATGGGAACCTGGGCAGTGAGTGTTTATCAGGGGGGAACATAGCACTGGGCAGTGAGTGGTTACCAGGGGGAACATGGCACTGGGCAACGAGTGGTTACCAGGGGGAACATGGCACTGGGCAGTGAGTGGTTACGAAGGGGAACATGGCACTGGGGAGCGAGTGGTTATGGCGGGGGAGCATGGCACTGGGCAGCGAGTGGTTACGGAGGGGGAACATGGCACTGGGGAGCGAGTGGTTACGGAGGGGGAGCATGACACTGGGCAGCGAGTGGTTACGGAGGGGAACATGGCACTGGGCAGCGAGTGGTTACGGAGGGGGAGCATGGCACTGGGCAGCGAGTGGTTACGGAGGGGGAGCATGGCACTGGGCAGCGAGTGGTTACGGAGGGGGAGCATGGCACTGGGCAGTGAGTGGTTATCAGGGGGAACATGGCACTGGGCAGCGAGTAGTTATCAGGGGGAACATGGCACTGGGCAGCAAGTGGTTACCAGGGGGAACATGGCACTGGGCAGCAAGTGGTTACCGGGGGAACATGGCACTGGGCAGTGAGTGTGTACTTGGGGGGAGCAATGGCACTAGGGAGTGAGTGTGTACCGGGGGAATGTGGCACCAGGCAGCAAGTGGTTACCAGGGGGAACATGGCACTGGGCAGCAAGTGGTTACCAGGGGGAACATGGCACTGGGCAGCAAGTGGTTACGAAGGGGAACATGGCACTGGGCAGCGAATGGTTACGAAGGGGAACATGGCACTGGACAACAATTGATTACCAGGGGAGCATGGCACTAGGCAACAAATGATTACGATGGGGAACATGGCACCGGGCAATGAGTGTGTACTGGGGGGGAGCAATGGCACTAGGCAGTGAGTGTGTACCAGAGGGAATGTGGCACTGGGCAGCGAGTGGTTACGGAGGGGGAGCATGGCACTGGGCAGTGAGTGGTTATCAGGGGGAACATGGCACTGGGCAGCAAGTGGTTACCAGGGGGAACATGGCACTGGGCAGCAAGTGGTTACCGGGGGAACATGGCACTGGGCAGCAAGTGATTACCAGGGGAGCATGGCACTGGGCAACAAGTGATTACGATGGGGAACATGGCACCGGGCAGTGAGTGTGTACTGGGGGGGAGCAATGGCACTAGGCAGTGAGTGTGTACCGGGGGAATGTGGCACCAGGCAGCAAGTGGTTACCAGGGGGAACATGGCACTGGGCAGCAAGTGGTTACCAGGGGGAACATGGCACTGGGCAGCAAGTGGTTACGAAGGGGAACATGGCACTGGGCAGCGAGTGGTTACGAAGGGGAACATGGCACTGGACAACAATTGATTACCAGGGGAGCATGGCACTGGGCAACAAATGATTACGATGGGGAACATGGCACCGGGCAATGAGTGTGTACTGGGGGGGAGCAATGGCACTAGGCAGTGAGTGTGTACCAGAGGGAATGTGGCACTGGGCAGCGAGTGGTTACGGAGGGGGAGCATGGCACTGGGCAGCGAGTGGTTACAGAGGGGGAATGTGGCACTGGACAGCGAGTGGTTACAGAGGGGGAATGTGGCACTGGACAGCGAGTGGTTACAGAGGGGGAATGTGGCACTGGACAGCGAGTGGTTACAGAGGGGTAATGTGGCACTGGACAGTGAGTGGTTACAGAGAGGGAATGTGGCACTGGACAGCGAGTGGTTACAGAGGGGGAATGTGGCACTGGACAGCGAGTGGTTACAGAGGGGGAGCATGGCACTGGGCAGCGAGTGGTTACGGAGGGGGAGCATGGCTCTGGGCAGCGAGTGGTTACGGAGGGGGAACATGGCACTGGGCAGCGAGTGGTTACAGAGGGGGAATGTGGCACTGGACAGCGAATGGTTACCGGGGGGAACATGGCGCTCGGCAGCGAATGATTACGAAAGGGAACATGGCGCTCGGCAGCGAATGATTACGAAAGGGAACATGGCACTCGGAAGCGAGTGGTTACGAAGGGGTACATGGCACTGGGCAGTGAGTGGTTACCAGGAGGGAATGGTTCATTTCCATAAAATTGAAGAGTTCAGTGGAAAAAGACAAATGCACAGTTATCCTGCTGCCGAACCTGAGCGCTCTGCCTTTGGAAGCCCTCAGTCTGTATTATAAATATTGGAGCTCCCCACATTGGTAAAACCTGGTAAAGCAGCATATCTTGCTTCAATTTATAGAGGTCTTTTTGATTTTCAAGAAAGAACTAGCATCTTTCACGTCCTCAGGTCATCTCAAAGCACTCACACAGCCAAAGAAATACTTTTGAAGCGGAGTCACCCTTGCATTGTAGACAAACCCATGGCCAATTTGTGTACAGCAAGGCCCCACAAACAGCAATGGAATAAATGACCAGATAATCTGTTTTTAGTGATGTAGGTTGAGGGACAAATGTTGGCCAGGACACCAGGAGAATTCCTTTGCACTTCTTTGAATAGTGCTTTTGGATTTTTTTGTCCAGCTAAACAGGCAGCTCCTCAGTTTAACATCTCATCTAAAAAATGGCACCTCTGACAGTGCCGATTTCCCTCGGTATTGCGCTGAAGTGTCAGCCTAGATTACATGCTCAAGTGTCTGGAATTGGGCTTGAACCCACAACCCACTGAACATAAGATAAGAAATAGGAGCAGGAGTAGGCCATTCGGCCCCTCGTGCCTGCTCCACCATTCATTAAGATCATGGCTGATCTTCAACCTCACCTTCACTTTCCCGCCCAATCCCCATATCCCTTGATTCCCTTAGATTCCAAAAATCTATCAATCTCAGTCTTGAATATACTCAACGACTGAACATCTGCAACTCTCTGGGGTAGAGAATTCCAAAGACTCACAGCCCTCTGAGTGAAGAAATTGCTCCTCATCTCAGTCCTAAATGGCCGACCCCTTATCCTGAGACTCTGCTCCCTAGTTCTAGATTTTCCGGCCAGGGGAAACATCTAACTCAGAGGTGAGAGCGCTACTATTGAACCAAGGCTGACACTTATTTACACTGATGCTTTCCTGCAAGGCCTGGGTTATCCACCTCTCCATGTTGCCGCATGCCCTTGATTACCCCTGGTGAAGAAGGATTGCTGTGTGATAGTTTTAGCCTTTCTGTGATTTTCTTGTGCATTTTGTCACCACTACGACTGCTGAAAATCTGCATTTCATGTTTAAAACACTGTGCACCTTTCTTTTACTATGCCGGCAGGCAGCCTGTGCCAATGTTGACAATTGTGGGGTGAACATGTGTTTCATCCTTTACTCCAGTTGTAGCTCACTGGCTCACCAATGTACAATGCACTTAGCAAACCTTTTCAAAATGTCTTCTCCTTTTCATTGCTGCACTTGGGTATCAGTCATGAAGTGTTGAGGCAGAGATATCACTGCTGGAGTCTGTGCTGGTCCCTTATGCTGGGGTCTGTACTGGTCCCTTACACTGGGGTTTGTACTGGCCCCTTACGCAGGGGTCTGTATTGATCCCTTATGCTAGAGTCTGTGCTGTTCCCTTACGCTGGGGTCTGTACTGGCCCCTTGTGCTGGGGTCTGTACTGGCCCCTTGTGCTGGGGTCTGTACTGGCCCCTTGTGCTGGGGTCTGTACTGGCCCCTTGTGCTGGGGTCTGTACTGGCCCCTTGTGCTGGGGTCTGTACTGGCCCCTTGTGCTGGGGTCTGTACTGGCCCCTTGTGATGGGGTCTGTACTGGCCCCTTGTGCTGGGGTCTGTACTGGCCCCTTGTGCTGGGGTCTGTACTGGTCGCTTTGCTGGCTTCTATGCTGTATCCTTTAGCTGGGGTCCATGCTGGTTTCTTTAACTGGTGTCTGTGCTGATCTCTCTGCTGGGGTCTGAGCTATGTTCTTTAACTGGGGTCTGTGTTGGGCCCTTTAGTTGGGGTCTGAGCTATTTTCTTTAATAGGTCTGTGCTGGCCCTTTTTGCTGGGCTTTGCCACATCTTTTAAATAGGGTCCATGCTGGCCCCTTTAGCTGGGATCTATACTGGCCCCATTGTGGGGTTTGTGCTGGTGTCAGTGTTGTACTTTGATTTGTGTTCTTTCTCCCTTGATGCAGATCTCGCTGGTGCCCATTTTAGACTGTAATTCTCTTCTGTCTCCCACATTCAGGTCTCAATGCCACACCAGTGGTTGGAAGGTAACCTGCCTGTCAGCGCAAAATGTACCGTCTGTGACAAAACATGTGGCAGTGTTCTGCGCTTGCAGGATTGGCGCTGCCTGTGGTGTAAGGCGATGGTGAGTTAAGGCTGATAGGAGTTACCATTGTTACTGTGCTGTGAATTGGTGCAAGGGCCTCACATCATTGTGATGAATGGTGATTTTCTGTTGATCTGTCACTTTTGCAGCGATCTTAGCGCAAGACAGGCTTTAAATATCTTAAAACTGACAAATAGAAGAGGTAAAAATTTAATTTTCATTTTAAATCGTGAACATTTTCATTGCAGCCAGTCAGATTTGATAGAAATCAGTTCACCACGCTTTTATCTCAGAACCCTTTTTGCAAAATCAGATGCTTTTGTATCCCCATAACGTTAACTGATTGCTAAAATGCCCTCTGTGTTCCCTGACTTCCCCACCCAGTCCCTCTTCTTCCCCTGACTTCACCTCCCCAACTCCCTATCTCCTCACCCTCCTTGTCTCCCTCACTTCCTTTGTTCCTTGCTCCCCATCTTAGCACCCCTGTGCCTCCCTCCTCCCCACCCCTGTCACTTTGCTCTTCCCTGGCTCTGCCGTCATCTGTCTCCTCCTCGGCCCATCTCTCCCAGCCCTCACACCAGTTCCCCATCTCCCCATCTCTCTGCTCCCTGTCCTCACTTGTTCCCCATTTCCCCTAACCCCACTCTGTCCCCACCTGCTGCACTTCTACTCACTTCCTGTCTCATCTCCATTTCACATTGCTTACTTTCTATCCTCTGCTCACCACTCCCTGTCTCTACCCCACTCTCCATCTCTGCCCTCTGTCTCCCCTCCCCCAGTCAGTCCCAGCTATCCGAGTCTTCCCTATGGAGTTGATTTGGTCTGGGATGGGCTGCAGACTCGGTGCCACCAGTATTCTTTATCTGGCCACAGATTTTACTGGACCAAGTGCCAGATCAGCACCAGAGCATTGCACAGGGTCCACTCCTGGAGTGAAGGAACAGTGCCAGGTAGAAGCAGAAAGCAGGCCCACAGCTATGATTGACTGAAAACGTTTGTAACCTCCACAGGAACAAATAAACTTGATTTCTACTCATCGGACGTCATATGTGGAAATACAGGACTGGTGTACACAGGCTAAGAGGCTTCGCAATTTGCCACAATTTAATCATAGCAGCATTTAGCTGGTTGTAGCCTAACTCATGTTTTGGCAGCCCAGGCATACCAAATGACTGAGTTAGAAGATCATCCTGATCCAGTTGCAATTTCACCGACGGAAATCGCATGCACCCATTAGAAATGTCCTGACACAAGTTAGCTTAGTGAAACCAGCTGTATGAGAGACTACCAGTCTGCAGTAATCTTGAACATATCTTAGTTGGTATCTGTTCCCTCACTCCCAAGTTACTCTGTTCTTTGCTCTTCTCCTGTTCATTTTCAGTCCTATGTGGACCATTACATGTTAATTCCTGTGCTATATTCATTGCCTCCAGGTACACACAGCCTGTAAAGAAATGCTTCCCATCAAATGTCCTCTGGGGCAGTGTAAAGTCTCTGTTATTCCCCCGACTGCACTTAACAGCATAGACTCCGATGGTGAGTTCAACACCTTTGTTCCATTTGTTTCTCAAAGAGCGCTTTGTCTGCATGTACTGTGCTGTCAAACTGAGGAGGACAAGCTGATTGGAATCAGCCCAAGGCTGGGAATGGGTGAGATATTTGGCCCAAGGTTTTACCTAAAGCAAGGAGTGGGTGGAATGTTTGGCCCGAGGCTGTGAGTGGGTGGAATGTTTGGCATGAGGATGGGAGTGAATGACATATATGACCCAAGAGAGGATGTGAGAGTCTGTTAGTGATTGTGAGAGAGTATGTGAGTGTAAGAGAGTGTGTAAGTGAATGTTAGTTTATGAGCGAGTGTAAGTGGTTATATGAGGGTGTGGGAGTGTGAGACGGTCTGAGAGAGTTTGAGTGAGTGTGAGAGGGTGTAATTGGCTGAGAGTTTAGGTGTGTGAGAATTTGTGAGTGAGTTTGCGACGTTGTGAGTACCAACATGTGGGGCCACAACTTTGTTGAGATGAGCTACAGCAGCCCATGGTGGCTTCAGCCCTACAGCAGCCCAGCTACCTGCTGCCAATTGAGTGTGGGCTTAGGCCTCTGCTGGAGTATCAGGTGCATACTCACTGCTGGTGCTGCACTATCTATTAGTGGCAGGATCCAAACCAACACGTCCAACAGAACTAACAATGGCCCAAGCTCACAAGTCAAACAGTGTAAGAAATACTGGGGCGAGTACCAAACTTATCACTTTTTTTTTCAGTGAGCAACAGCACTAATAATTCAGTAACATCTTTAATCACGTTCCCGCTGTTCTTTAGGGTTTTGGAAAGCAACGTGTCCTCCATCCTGTACGAGTCCGCTTCTTGTCTTTGTAAACTCCAAGAGCGGTGATAACCAGGGGGTGAAGTTCCTGAGGAGATTCAAGCAGTTACTGAACCCGGCTCAGGTGTTTGACTTGATGAACGGAGGCCCGCATCTTGGGTAGGAGGTGCTTCAAGTTTCCTTAGTGCACACATCTTTGTAATTCAGATTTATCAGACTATTGGGGCGTAGTGTTAGGCAGGTTTTATTAAAACAAAAGCAGAACTGATCTCGTATGGAGTGGAGAGGTAGTGGGGGGGGGGGGGGGGTCAGCAATACCCTCTGTCCCTTGGTTTGGGGAGGGGGAAAACTATTCAGAGTTCCTGCTCCTAATCACTATCCTGTGACTCCTGCTGGAAAGTGTTCATGGATGGATGTCGGATGGCGACAGGATCAGGCTAAACTGTGGTGCACTCTCCGTGCTTGGAACACCTTGCTGACCCTCACTAACCAGGCTTATACATGAAGCATGGCCACGGTGAGGAACCAGAGGGCTGCTAGGTGTCTGTGCAAACTACACCCAGCAAGAGTTTAAATTGTGGGAGTCATCCTAGAGTTCTAATTGTGTGGGATTATGACAGTTACAATTGTGGGAGTTAAAACAGAGTTATAATTGTGGGAATTATAATCTATAATTGTGGAAGTTGTAATAGAATTGTAATTGTGGGAGTTATCATTGAGGTCTAATTGTGGGAGTTATCACTGAGGTCTAATTGTGGGAATTATCACTGAGGTCTAATTGTGGGAATTATGATGTATAGTTGCGGAAGTCGTAATAGAATTGTAATTGTAGGTATTATTATAGAGTTATAATTGTGGGTGTTATAAAAGAATTAGAATTGTAGGAGATTTTAATTATTTAAAAATAGCCTTGGATAGGTAAAATATTTGTGTTGTTAAAGGAGAGCTCTTTCTTGCAATGGGGTCAGGACTGATTTCTCAGTTGATATGTTGCCACTCCACCAAGGAAGGAGGCACTATTTGACATGTTTCTGGGTAACGATGCAGGAGAAGTAGATGACCTAAAAGTAGGAAAACACTTGGAAGAAATAACCACAATATAATTTGATTCAAGTTGATGGAAGGGGTATTTGACTGGAACGAATTAAGTAATAGTGAGATTTCTTAAATTGAAAAATTGGCCAATAGAGCCGTAAATCAACAAGGGGAAACATTTAAAACTGAAGTTGAAAGGAGAGCTACGAAAGGGTAAGGAGAGTGAGCAGGAGATTATGATTGTACCAAGTGGATCCTGTGGAAGAAAACTGGAGAAGACTTGATGTGCCAGATGACTTGTTTCTATGTTGTAACTTTCTGTGATTCTCTCATTCTGACAGTTATCACCTTTGGGGGGTGGGAGAAACAAAAGTGGAAGAGTGGAAATAGAATTGTTTAAGAAAGAAGTGAAAGGCATAGTTGGAATGATAGTCAGCAAAAGTGAAGGCAGTGTAGTTGTGATATTCAGAATGATCAAGGGGCACAGGCAGACATGTTTGGGGATATTATTTGGGTTTCTTGTCATTTCTTGTTTGTTTTCAGTCAGTACAGACCAGATGACAGTGTCATTTTACTTGTTATCTTTTTGTTTACAGTTTGCGGTTATTCCAGAAGTTTGACACATTTCGAATCCTCGTGTGTGGCGGAGATGGCAGCGTTGGATGGGTGCTGTCTGAAATCGATAGCCTCAATCTCCACAAACAGGTGTGGAGCGTCCTCTGCAAAATCTCCTTGCTTTTTTTTGATTGGGGCTAGAGGCACAATAACAATCTGGATTGGCTGCTATTAGTGATCCCCAGCTACGTAAATCCAGAGCGAGAAAAGGCCATCAGTCCTACTCCCAGTGAGAGTCCATGTCTGTTTCTGTCAGTAGGCCCACCATTCCACTCCTCTCAGAGTCTATGTCTGATTATTCTATCATTGGATCAATCAGTCTGCTCCACTTTGATTCCATGTCTGATTATTCTAGCATCGGGCCCATCAGTAACACTTCATCCAGTATCTATATATTGTTTATCTATTCTTGGGCCCATCAGTTCTGCTCTATCCAATCCATGTTTGATTATTTTATCATTGGGTCCAACAATCCTGCTCCATTCAGAGTCCATATCTGATTAGTCTATCATAACCTCCTCCCCCCACCATTATGTGTTGATCCCCTATTTTAAGAAACAATAAATTACTTTCCCTACCTCCCTGAAAGTAACCAAACCATGTCATTAATATCTCTCTAACCCTGAACCCTATTTCCTTCAGGTACTGATAAGCTTCTTTTAAAAGTGTCAGTGGACCCTCAAATCAACTTCTGGGAGTCAGTTCCACATGATACAGGCGTGATACAGGAGGTTGTGTTTGAGGGTGGTGTGGTACAGGAGGCTGCGTTTGAGGATGGGGTGGTACAGGAGGCTGCGTTTGAGGATGGTGCGGTACAGGAGGCTGTGTTTGAGGATGGTGTGGTACGGGAGTCTGCGTTTGAGGATAATGTGGTACGGGAGACTGCGTTTGAGGATAATGTGGTACAGGAGGCTGTGATTGAGGATGGGGTGGTACAGGAGGCTGTGTTTGAGGATAATGTACAGGAGGCTGTGTTTGAGGATGGTGTGGTACAGGAGGCTGTGTTTGAGGATGGTGTGGTACAGGAGGCTGTGTTGGAGGATGGTGTGGTACAGGAGGCTGCGTTTGAGGATGGTGTGGTACGGGAGTCTGCGTTTGAGGATGGTGTGGTACAGGAGGCTGCGTTTGAGGATGGTGTGGTACAGGAGGCTGTGTTGGAGGACGGTGTGGTACAGGAGGCTGCGTTTGAGGATGGTGTGGTACAGGAGGCTGTGTTGGAGGATGGTATGGTACAGGAGGCTGTGATTGAGGATGGGGTGGTACAGGAGTCTGTGTTTGAGGATAATGTGGTACAGGAGGCTGTGTTTGAGGATGGGATGTTACAGGAGTCTGTGTTTGAGGATGGGATGTTACAGGAGGCTGTGTTTGAGGATGGGATGTTACAGGAGGCTGTGTTTGAGGATGGGATATTACAGGAGGCTGTGTTTGAGGATGATGTGGTACAGGAGGCTGTGTTTGAGGATGGTGAGGTACAGGAGGCTGAGTTTGAGGATAGTGAGATACAGGAGATACAGCGTTTGCAACCATCTTCAGCCAGAAGTGCCGAGTGGATAATCCATCTCAGCCTCCTCCCGATATCCCCACCATCACGGAAGCCAGTCTTCGGCCAATTCGATTCACTCCACGTGATATCAAGAAACGGCTGAGTGCACTGGATACAGCAAAGGCTATGGGCCCCGACAACATCCCAGCTGTAGTGCTGAAGACTTGTGCTCCAGAACTAGCTGCGCCTCTAGCCAAGCTGTTCCAGTACAGCTACAACACTGGCATCCACCCGACAATGTGGAAAATTGCCCAGGTATGTCCTGTCCACAAAAAGCAGGACAAATCCAATCCGGCCAATTACCGCCCCATCAGTCTACTCTCAATCATCAGCAAAGTGATGGAAGATGTCGTCGACAGTGCTATCAAGCGGCACTTACTCACCAATAACCTGCTCACCGATGCTCAGTTTGGGTTCCGCATGGACCACTCGGCTCCAGACCTCATTACTGCCTTGGTCCAAACATGGACAAAAGAGCTGAATTCCAGAGGTGAGGTGAGAGTGACTGCCCTTGACATCAAGGCAGCATTTGACCGAGTGTGGCACCAAGGAGCCCTAGTAAAATTGAAGTCAATGGGAATCAGGGGGAAAACTCTCCAGTGGCTGGAGTCATACCTAGCACAAAGGAAGATGGTAGTGGTTGTTGGAGGCCAATCATCTCAGCCCCAGGGCATTGCTGCAGGAGTTCCTCAGGGCAGTGTCCGAGGCCCAACCATCTTCAGCTGCTTCATCAATGACCTTCCCTCCATCATAAGGTCAGAAATGGGGATGTTCGCTGATGACTGCACAGTGTTCAGTTCCATTCGCAACCCCTCAGATAATGAAGCAGTCCGAGCCTGCATGCAGCAAGACCTGGACAACATCCAGGCTTGGGCTCATAAGTGGCAAGTAACATTCGCGCCAGATAAGTGCCAGGCAATGACCATCTCCAACAAGAGAGAGTCTAACCACCTCCCCTTGACATTCAACGGCATTACCATCGCCGAATCCCCCACCATCAACATCCTGGGGGTCACCATTGACCAGAAACTGAACTGGACCAGCCATATAAATACTGTGGCTACGAGAGCAGGTCAGAGGCTGGGTATTCTGCGGCGAGTGACTCACCTCCTGACTCCCCAAAGCCTTTCCACCATCTACAAGGTACAAGTCAGGAGTGTGATGGAATACTCTCCACTTGCCTGGATGAGTGCAGCTCCAACAACACTCAAGAAGCTCGACACCATCCAAGATAAAGCAGCCCGCTTGATTGGCACCCCATCCACCACCCTAAACATTCACTCCCTTCACCACCGGCGCACTGTGGCTGCAGTGTGCACCATCCACAGGATGCACTGCAGCAACTCGCCAAGGCTTCTTCGACAGCACCTCCCAAACCCGCGACCTCTACCACCTAGAAAGACAAGGGCAGCAGGCGCATGGGAACAACACCACCTGCACGTTCCCCTCCAAGTCACACACCATCCCGACATGGAAATATATCGCAGTTCCTTCATTGTCGCTGGGTCAAAATCCTGGAACTCCCTTCCTAACAGCACTGTGGGAGAACCGTCACCACACGGACTGCAGCGGTTCAAGAAGGCGGCTCACCACCACCTTCTCGAGGGCAATTAGGGATGGGCAATAAATGCCGGCCTTGCCAGCGACGCCCACATCCCGTGAACGAATAAAAAAAAAGGAGGCTGAGTTTGAGGATGGTGAGATACAGGAGGCTGAGTTTGAGGATAGTGTGGTACAGTAGGCTGTGTTTGAGGATGGTGAGATACAGGAAGCTGTGTTGAGGATAGGATGTTACAGGAAACTGCTAGCCCTTAGGTCAGTTTTTTTTTAACAACTTTCAATCTGTTTCAGTGCCAGATGGGAGTGCTACCTTTGGGTACAGGGAATGACCTGGCACGAGTGCTGGGGTGGGGATCGGCCTGCGATGACGACACACAGCTCCCTCAAATCCTGGAGAAACTGGAACGAGCCAGTACAAAAATGCTGGATAGGTGAGAAAATCGTTTGAGAATTCGGTGGTTTTAATTTGTTTTATTACATCAGTGGGACATGGAGCCTGCATCCCTCCATTCGGTTGATTTCACTTGATTTGCACAATTGAGCAACACCATATTGTCACTTCAATACTTGGTGCACAATGACTTCACCATCTTTAATCTTGGGAGGGGAGAAACAGTCATGGTTCCGGCTCCTGATCACAGCCCAGTGACCCCTGCTGGAAAGTGCACGTATGTGGATGTTGAATGAGGTCAGGATTGGGCACGGCTGTGTGATGTCCTTTCGCAGCCAAGTAGTCTGCAGACACCCCGTAGGCTCAGACGCTTTGGCTGCTGATGTCTGTGGAACTGTTATCCCAGGAAGAGTCAATTCTGACAGGAGGTGAGGAGATAAAAAATTCAGAACCAAACTATAGACTCGTGTGAACATTTACTGCATAAATAACAAAACAACACAACACATTGTGGGTGTGGCTGAGACAACAGCAAGCATTGGGGACTCTTGGGACTTGAGTGCATAAGCTGGGACAAACCAGCCCAGGGAATAGGGGGAGGGGGCGGTGGAGCAGCAATCAGATAGCACCAGAGGGCCAAGTAACTGGCATTTCTCCTGCATATGTGAGAGGCTATTTACTGAGTGGGCACAGGTTAACTCCCATTAGTTGGAAAAGGTTTGGAGGAAAGGCACTTACCTTCCTGTAAGCGCGGGAATGGTGCATGGTACTTGGAAAAGGATAATGGTGCATGGTAAGGGTGGGCGAATAATGGTGCATAATATGGGGGGAGGGTAATGGAGCCTTCAGCTGCATAGGCCCTAAGCTCTGGAATTCCCTCCATAAACCTCTCCACCTCTCTCTCCTCCTATAGGACGCTTCTTAAAACCTACCTCTTTAACCAAGCTTTTGGTCACCTGTCCTAATATCTCCTTATTATGGCTCAGTATCAAATTTTGATTGATAGCGCTCCTGTGAAGCGCCTCACGGTTAACCACACCATCCTCCTCCAACGCCTCTCCTCTGTTGTCCACTTGGGTGGGACTGCCCTCACCTGGTTCCATTCTTAACTATCCAGTCGTAGCCAGAGAATCACCTTCATTGGCTTCTTCCCATTCCCGCTCCATTAGCTCTGGAGTCCCCCAAGGAACTATCCTTGGCCTCCTCCTATTTCTCATCTACATGCTGCCCCTCGGCGACATCTTCCGGAACACAACGTCAGGTTCCACATGTACACTGACAACACCCAGCTCTACCTCTCCACCACCTCCCTCGACCCCTCCACTGTCTCTGATTTGTCACACTGCTTGTTCGACATCCAATACAGGATGAACAAAAATTTCCTCCAACTAAATATTGGGAAGACCGAAGCCATTGTCTTCGGTTCCCGCCACAAACTCCATTCCCTAGCCCCGATGCCATCCCTCTCCCTGGCCACTGTTTGATGCTGAACCTGACCGTTCGCAACCTTGGCCTCCTATTTGACCCTGAGTTGAGCTTCCGACCACATATCCGCTCCATCACCAAGACCGCCTACTTCCACCTCCGTAACATCGCCCGTCTCCGACCCTACCTCAGCTTATCTGCTGCTGAAACCCTCATCCATGCTTTTGTTACCTCCAATGACTATTCCAATGCTCTCCTGGCTGGCCTCCCACCTTCCACCCTCCATAAACTTGAGCTCATCCAAAACTCTGCTGCCCGTATCCTAACCCGCACCAAGTCCCATTCACCCATCACCCCTGTGCTTGCTGACCTGCATTGGTTAGGTGTACATTGGCAATGCCTCGATTTTGAAATTCTCATCCTTGTTTTCACATCCCTCCATGGCCTTACTCCCCTGTATCTCTGTAACCTCCTCCAGCCCTACAACCCTCCATGATCTCTGCGCTTCTCCAATTCTGGCCTCTTGCGCATCCCAGATTTTAACCGCTCCACCATTGGTGGCCTTGCTTTTAGCTCCCTAGGCCCTAAGCTCTGAAATTCTCTCCTTCTTTAAGACTCTCCTTAAAACCCACCCCTTTGACCAAGCTTTTGGTCACCTGTCCTAATATCTCCTTATGTGACTCGGTATCAGATTTTATTTGATAATCGCTCCTGTGAAGGCGTTAAAGGCGCTTTATAGTGGAAGTTATTGTTGTTGTTAAAGACGCTGTATAAATGCAAGATGTTGTTGCATGGTGTAGAGGGATGGTAATGGTGCATGATACAGGGGGGAGGGAAATGCTGCATGGTACTGAGGGAAGGGTAATAGTGCATGTTATGGGTGGAAGGGGAATGGTGTATAATTGAGGGGAATATTATAACCTAGAATTATGCATTGCAGCTGGGAAAATGGGAAACCCGCAGGCAGTGTCTAATCTTAATGTTTATTTTTACAGATGGGGTATCATGGTTTACGAGACTAAGGTTCCACGACATTCCTCATCTTCAATAATGACGGAGGATTTCAGTGACGATTTGGAGGTGAGTACAGAACACAATGGGGCCGATTTTCGGGTGACGGAGCAGGTGTGTTGGGGGCTCTGAAAATCACTAAAATGCCGAGCGGGTTCGGAGCCCGCCTCCAACCTGCTGACTTCCGGGTTCCCCAGTGACGTGCCTGGGTGCGCGCATGCCTCCCGAATGCAGGAGTCCCACCAGCAATTAAAGCCGGCGGGATGATAATTTGCATAGTTTGTCTGATAGTTGAGGTACTTAAACTACTTGATTGACTAGACATTTTGGTAGGGGTGCGATTTGGAAGGATCCTCAGCATGTTTCCCATGCTGTGGGAAACACTCCCTGTTGCAACAGACGTGTTTCAGCCAGCAGCCAGTGGGAGATGCAAATGCTTATTTACAGGTGGGGAGAAAACGTCATTTATTGCAGCAGAGCACTCTGTCACTTCAGACAAAGTTTTGGCTACAAGACCTTTATGTTTCCACTCAAAATTCTCACTTTCCACCCAAAACTCTGCTGTGCAAACATATTTAACTACTTTGCGGACCCCCTCAAACTGACACCGTCAGGATGGGGGGGGGCACCATGGCTGCATTCACCAGTACATCCAAGGATGAGCACCATCACCAGCCTCGCCAGGCACGGTGTCCACCTCCGCCACGTGGAGCTCCACAACACGGTGCTGTGCCACGGGCACCTGCACAACCGCACGGAGGGCAACAACAGAGAGAGCAACGTCACAAGAGGCACTACTCTCGCAACATGGTCTACAGACCGAGGCTCAATTTACTGGACCTCTCTGAGGAGCACTGCATACGGAGGCTCAGAGTCAGTCGCCAGGTAGTCGCAGACATCTGCAGCCTCCTTCATTCCGAGCTGCCCCTGGCTGGGCCGAGCAGCATCTCCTTACCTGTCGCTGTCAAAGTCACAACTGCCCTCAATTTCTCCGAATCACTCCAGGGTGCCACTGGGGACATTGCCGGGGTCTCTCAGTCGTCTGCACACAAGTGCATAAGGCAGGTCGCCGACGGCTTGTTTCACAGGGCCTCGCACTACGTCAACTTTCCCATGGACGACCTCAGCCATACAGAGAGGGCAGTGGGATTCCACGCTCTGGCTGGCTTCCCACGGGGGCAGGGGGTAATCGATTGCACCCATATAGCAATACGAGCACCTCGACACGAGCCAGGACTGTTCAACAGGAAGGGCTAACTCTCCATCAACTCTCAGCTCGTTTGTGACCACTGCAAGAGATTCCTCCACGTGTGCTCCAGATATCCTGGCAGCTGCCACGATTCCTTCATCCTCCAGGAGTCCAATATCCCGCCCTTCTTCCACGCACCGAACACCCATGAGGGCTGGCTCCTTGGGGACAAGGGATACCCCCTGCACACGTGGCTCATGACACTTCTGAGGAACCCCACCACCGAGCAACAGCGTCGATACAACGACAGCCACATCACTACCAGGTCTACAATTGAGCATGCTATAGGGCTGCTCAAGATGCGCTTAAGGTGCCTTGATCGTTCTGGGGGAGCGCTTCAATACGCACCAGGCAGAGTGGGACGCATTATAGTCGTGTGTTGTGCCCTGCACAATAAGGCACAGCAGAGAGGGGTGCCGCTTGAGGAGGCCCCATCCACATCTGCCACCCACATTGAGGAGGCGGAGCAGGAGGCAGAGCAGGAGCAACCCATGGGCAGAGCAGCGGCTCACCTGGCTGCTCATGAGGCCAGGGAGTCACTAATATGTGAACGGTTCTCCTAACATCAGACAGTGTGAAGAGTCCAGTCTTCACCCCACCTGGATAGAGCAGCGCCCCCCACTCCCTGCACAAAACAGTCCTGCAACTACACATACAGCCACTGTGGAGTGACCCAATGGGTGGCATCAAGTGTGGGCATTCAAGATGAACCTCATGAAAGGGCCTTATCACGGAAGCCAGACAAGCATGGCCAAGACGTGGCAGTAGTGGTGACAATAATAATATTTAATGTGAGTTTAACAAAAAGCAAATATAAATAAAAAACATGACCAACCGTCAAACACCCTTGTGTATCCGCTTCGTGTTTACAAAACCTTCGCTTTTCACTTCCGACTACTTCTACGTGGTGCATCCCCTGTGGTTGCAGCAGAGGTAGTGGCAGGTTGCTCTTGTTCGTGCCCTGACCGATTAGATACTTTGGGCCTTCGCCCTCTGGGTTTTGGTGCCCATGAGGGCCCCTCCAAAGACTGCTCCACCTGCACCTGAAGAGGAGGCAGCATTGCGGGTACTGGTTGAGGGGTGGGGGGGGGCGCTTTGAGTGGCGGCGCCACTTCCATGTCCCCTTTCGCCATCAACCCTCCCCTGGGCCAGGCCCACACCACTCCTACCACTCTGCTGGACGACAGTTTGGAGAACATGTGTGAAGCCTTGTAAGGTCAGTGCTAGTGTATCTGCCTGCCTGTTTAAGGCGGCAGAATATTGTTCACCCTGAGTCCGGGCCTGAATGGACTCCTTTGTGAGCCGTGCTTGAAGCTCCATGGAGGCTAGCCTTTCCTCCATCGCAGACATTCCTGCACTTATCCGCGACACTATCTCAGAGATGCCCTCATGTCCTTGTGACAGTATCTCAGAGATTCCCTCCCATACTTGTGCCACCATTCCACTCATGCAGGAGTTGGACTCCTCCATCCTCTGCGCTATTATGGAGAGTGCACGTGGCACCTGTTCCAGTACCTCGCAAATGTGCTGCTGTCCCTCGATCATTCTCCTTTTAAAGGATGACCCCCAGGGTTCAGCATCTGTGTCCAGCTGAGCAGAGCCTAGAGAGGAGTGCTGCCACTGATGCAGACTCTCCACAGCTGCCTCTGCCACCAGTGTCCACTCGTGCTCACGTGTGTGATAACTCACCATGTGCGACCCCTAACTAACTGCAGACTGGGACCCACCGAGGTGTGTGTATCTGCGCTGGTGGATGGCTCGCTCAGATGTGATGGTGCACCCTCAGGCCGGCAAGGCTTCTTAGGAATCGCCCTCTGCCGTCACAGCGGTCGCTGAAGGCCCTGTAAGAGAACAGAAGGCAATATTAAGCATCGTCACAGATGTGTCATGTTGCGATGAGCGTACTGAGCTGCTGAAGATGTCAAGGCATGTTAACATCAATTCATATTGTGTGTGCTGAATGTTAAAGTTCTGTCACCAGACGTTTGTCGGGTGCCAGTCTCGGTGTCCCTCACCAACAGGCACTTGAGGGTGCGGCTCAGTTCCAGCGCCTCCTGCTCCGCGTCTGTGAGAACGACGATCTGTTGAGGCCCCCCTCCGGTCCGCACCCCCTCCCGTGCATTCTGGGCTCTCTTCTCCTATAAGGGGAGAAAGTACAGACACGTGAGTGAGTGATGGTGACGTGGCCAACCGATGAATGCATTGGTTTGGGTGCGGCTGACCGTGAAAGAGATGCATCAGAGGGTGAGTATGAGACAGAGCCATGACATTGTATGAGGATTGGGTTGAGTGCTAGTGGTGGGGTGAGTAATGGGGAGGTGAGGAAGTGCAGGTAAGCTGAGGATGAGCTTTCAGCGGGTATGAGGAGTGATGTGATAGAGTAGCCTTCTTGGTGGCAGAGGCAGGCCACTTCCGTCCGCCGGGTAGAAGACATCCCTCCTCCTCCTCACCTCATCCAGTAGCACCTGGAGTGAGGCATCACCAAATCTAGGAGCAGCCTTTCCATTGTACTGTGTGGGTGTTTGCTCCAGGAGCAGCCGTTGGAGGACTGCCCCTTTAAGTAGAGCCCCTCCAGCTCACAGCCTGTGATGTGGGTGCGCAGTCCGCCAGCTGCGCAGTTTTCGGACGGCAAACACACGGAAGCCACGTTAAGAGGCTCCAATTGACCCGCGTGGGGAACAGACAGGTTTTATTGGGCGGGTTACCCAGGCGCCCAATCCCCCGCCCCACCCCCGGCAGCCATCCCGCCTTCCCGCTAATATCAGGGCCAATGCGACAAAAAAAAGTTGTCAAGTAATGCAAGGGTCAAGCTTGCAGCATGGATGTGAAGCTAGGTAATAATCTGGTCATCCTTCATACATTGTCCATCCAACAGTATTAAGGAATATTGAGGGGGAGGGGGGGAATAAATGCATTTCTTTATTCACAGATAAACTCTCATTTTGGGGCGGA